>NC_042981.1:9454999-9560644 GCF_901001165.1 Salmo trutta | reverse complement strand
CTCTGGAGAGGAGGACCGCAGGTTAGTGGCATCTTTTACTTTAAAACTCTTTAGTCCAGCTAGGGGCCAACTCTATTAAATACAGGGTTGAAGCAGGGAAAGAGAGCTAGTGGGTGTGCAGGGTTTTGCTCCAGCCCTATTTTTTTAATTTTTTAAATGTCTTTATTTAAGCAGGGAAATCCTGTTGAGGCCTCTTTTCCAAGGCCTCTTTTCCTAGGGAGCCCTGCATCTACACAATCATACAAATGTAAAATATTGACAAATATAACGCAGTTATCAAATTACAAAATACAATCAGAAAAAACAAACCCATTCTTCGGGTAAAAGGTCATTAATCAGCCATATCAATTGCCCTAGTGGTACCAAAACATAACATTTTGAGAGTTCTGGAGATTATTCCACAAGTAAGGTGCAAAAAAAACTAAAAAGCTGATTTTTCTAACTCAGTGGAGATGGAAGGGATGTCCAGGGTTATCTGTCCCTGAGACCGGGTCCGTCCCTGAGACCGTGAGACAGGGTCAGTCCCTGAGACCAGATCCGTCACTGAGACCGGGTACGCCACTGAGACCGGGTCCGTCACTGAGACAGGGTCAGTCCCTGAGACCGTGAGACCGGGTCTGTCCCTGAGACCGGATCCGTCACTGAGACCGGGTCCGTCACTGAGACCGGGTCCTTCACTGAGACCGGGTCCGTCCCTGAGACCGGGTCCGTCACTGAGACCAGGTCCGTCCCTGAGACCGGGTCCGTCCCTGAGACCAGGTCCTTCACTGAGACCGGGTCCGTCACTGAGACCGGGTCCGTCCCTGAGACCGGGTCCTTCACTGAGACCGGGTCTGGTAGCTCGTACGTCTGTAGGTTAACAATGAAATAAGGTACGGCGAAAGCTTGTTCAAGAGGGCTTTATAAAGAAAAATAGTGCAATGCCTAGATCTACGAGACTTTAAAGAGGGCCAGCCTACCTTCTGATACAGAAAGCAGTGATGTGTACTGGACCTGGCACCTGTAATAATGGCGCTATGATAAACTGTGTCCAATGGCTTCAATATAGTGGCAGCTGCATTCACAAACGATATCACAATAATCTACAACCGGTATGAATTTCGACTGAATGATTTGTTTTCTATCTGCTTTTTAACTAAATATATGATCTATTCCTGAACAGGAAGCCCATTTTAATTCTTAACTAACTCATCAATATGCTTTTTGAAAGATAGCTTTTTGTTAGAAACGGGGACATGATCAGTGTGGGCACCATCCAATGTACATACAGAGCATTCGGAAAGTATTCAGACCCCTTGACTTTTTCCACATTTTGTTACGTTACAGCCTTATTCTAAAATTGCTGAAATTGTTTTTTCACCCTCATCAATCTACACACAATTCCCTATAATGACAAAGCAAAAACAGGTTTTTAGATTTTTTTGCAAATGTATAAAAAACAAAAAACTGAAATATCACGTTTACATAAGTATTCAGACCCTTTACCTAGTACTTTGTTGAAGCACCTTTTGCAGCGAATACAGCATCGATTCTTCTTGGGTGTGACGCTACAAGCTTAGCACATCTGTATTTGGGGAGTTTCTCCCATTCTTCTCTGCAGAACCTCTAAAGCTCTGTCAGGTTGGATGGGGAGCGTCGCTGCACAGCTATTTTCAGGTCTCTTCAGAGATGTTAGATCGAGTTCAAGTCAGGGCTCTGGCTGGGCCACTCAAGGACATTCAGAGACTTGTCCCGAAGACACTCCGCGTTGTCTTGTCTGTGTGCTTAGGGTCGTTGTCCTGTTGGAAGGTGAACCTTCACCCCAGTCTGAGGACCTGAGTGCTCTGGAGCAGGTTTTCATCAAGGATCTCTCTGTACTTTGCACCGTTCATCTTTCCCAGGTCTCCCAGTCCCTGCCGCTGAAAAACATTCCCAGAGCGTGATGCTGCCACTACCATGCTTCACCGAAGGGTTGGTGCCAGGTTTCCTCCAGACGTGACGCTTGGCATTCAGGCCAAAGAGTTCAATCTTGGTTTCATCAGACCAGAGAATCATGTTTCTCATGGTCTGAGAGTCCTTTAGGTGCCTTTTGGCAAACTCTAAGCGTGGTGTTATGTGCCTTTTACTGAGGAGTGGCATCTGTCTGGCCACTCTACCATAAAGGCCTGATTGGTGGAGTGTTGTAGAAATGGCTGTCCTTCTGGAAGGTTCTCCCATCTCCACAGAGGAACTCTAGAGCTCTGTCAGAGTGACAATCAGGTTCTTGGTCACCTCCCTGACCAAGGCCCTTCTCCACAGATTGCTCAGTTTGGCCGGGCTGCCAGCTCTAGGAAGAGTCTTGGTGGTTCCAAACTTCTTCATTTAAGAATTATGGAGGCCACTGTGTTCTTGGGGACCTTCAATGCTGCAGATTTTTGTTGGTACCCTTTCCCAGGGGACCTTATATAGACAGGTGTGTGCCTTTCCAAATCATGTCCAATACATTTTGTAGATTGATAATATGTATCAATTTTAGAATAAGGCTGTAACGTAACAAAATGTGGAAATACTTTCCAAATACACTCTATGCATAAATCATCAGATACATTTTTAAGCTTTTTGGAAAATAACATATACTTAGTTTTACCTGCATTAAGTTCTAATTTCATTAAAAGAAATGGCAGTTCTGAAAGCCTTTTCAACCGAGAGGGAAACACAATACCAAGTACCATCCACATACAAGTGGAGGTTACAATTTCTTACAGGCAAATAATATTGTTTATGTAGATAGTAAAAAGTACAGGGCCCATAATTGATCCTTGTGGGACACATTTAGTAATATCAAGGAAACCTGATTTAACACCATCAGATGAAACATATTGTGTCCTGTCTGTCAGATAGTTTTTCAAACCACTTAGGCCAATTTCAAACAGTCTACTACTTAGTAATGGATGGTCAAACATTTCCATTATTCCCACAGAGCTATAATGATACTAATGCTGCAACATTGTATCCATCTGGTGCTACTAAAATCATCCAAAAAGCACCTGGATTATCATCAAGAATGTTCTATAGACAGATGAGTCAAAAAAATAGAACTTTTGGATGACATGGTTCCCATTATGCCTGGCGAAAACCTAACACTGCATTCCACAGTAAGAACCTTATACCAACGGTCAAGCAAGGTTGTGTGATGGTTTGGGGATGTTTTGCGGTTTCAGGACCTGGACGATTTGCCTTAAAAGAAGGAACCATTATGTCTGCCGTACAAGGTGGTGTTACAGCCAAAGTTCAGACCTAATTGAGATGTTGTGGCAGGATTTGAAAGGAGCAGTTCATGCTTGAAAACACACAAATCCTGCTGAGTTAAAGCTGTTCTACATGGAAGAGTGGGCCAAAATTCCTCCACAGAGATGTGAGAGACTGATCAACAACTACAGGAAGCAGTTGGTTGCAGTCATTGCAGCTAAAGATGGCACAAGTTATTGAGTGTAATAGGGCAAATGCTTTTTCAAACAGGGGCATTGGGTGTTGCATAACTTTGTTTATTAAATAAATGAAGTAAGTATGTAATTGTTGTGTTATTTGTTCACTCAGAGTTCCCTTTATCTAATATTAGGTTTTGGTTGAAGATCTGATAACATTCAGTATCAGAAATAGAGACGATTATAAAGGAGGCAAACACTTTTTTACAGCACTGTACATGTATATTCTGGACTCTGACATCGCTCTGATATTTTTTGTTTGTTTGTTTGTTTTTCTTTTTAGGGGATGTGTGTATTGTTTTATATTGTTAGGTATTACTACACTGTTGGAGTGAGAAACATAAGCATTTCGCTGCACCTGCGATAACATACGCAAAATATGTGTACGTCATGTGACCAATAACATTTGATTTGATTATGCGACTCATTTACGCTGGAAGAGAACCTCTGTGTTCCGCGGTAGTTGGGATGGATTCCGTCCTCACTGAAACAATCCCTTCACTTCCAGAACCGGTCGAAATTGTCAATAAACGTCTTTACTCTGACAGGGGCAGGTATTCCGTTACAGCTCTGTGGGCTTTGAGTACATGCTGTGATGATGTGTCTCTCAGACAGACAGATAAGATTCAAAAGGTTTATGATGCCGTTATGCTGTTTGCCTTGTTTGTTAACCGAAAAAATAAATTACTAAGATAGTTTACCACATTCAGTTGTGTTCTGTGAAAGGTCAAAGGTTGTCCAGGTGTTTGAGTGTTCCAGCTGTCCAAGCCTCAGTTCACATTCAGCTCAGATACCTCCACTGATTACTGTGATATGCTAACTGCACACCGAACACTCCAGGGAAGGAACAGAGAGTTTGTTTGTAAAACCTTGATACAGATCTAGACTAGATTACATTGGTACTTTCTGTACCGTGCTACCCAGTCAGGTGGGCCTGCGGTTGAACCTTTTATCCCCTGACCTCTAACCTCTGTGTATGTCAGGCTGCTGCAGAGCTACATCAAGGCCAACCTAAAGGAGGGACATGGAGGGCCGGATAACACCTGGGAACAAGGTAAAAAATACACACACACACAAAAAATAAAATATATAGATATATCATTGACATTATTAATGAATCATCTTCCTATTTCCTGCTGGTCAGAGGTGTTCTTCCTGTTCCGTCTCCATGACTACGACCGCAGCGGTCACATGGACGGCCTGGAGATGATGAAGCTGCTCTCTGAATACAACTCCCACAATGCACCTGGAGAACAGTCAGCTGAGACGGTGTGTGTGTGTGTAAATATATATATATACACAGAACATCTATAGAAAATCTCTTCAGTGTTGTAGTTAGGACATATATTGTACTGACTGACATCTCTGTCCTGATCATAAAGTCAGTTGATGACCAGCTAGCTAGCATGAGTGTTAGGGGTTTGTATATCAGGATGCACATACATCATGCAGCATGTACTGTTGTCTAAATATAAAGATAGGGTTACTGTAGGACTTACTGTTGCTCAGCGTAACTGAATATACAGTCAGCTTCAGAGTGTACAGTGTTGCACTTAGTTAATCTGCACCCTAGGCCAATGCTTTTGTGTGTGTGTGTGTTTTCCAGGTAGTGGCAATGGTAGACTTTCTCCTGCAGACTCGGGATCTAAACCAGGACGGTCTAATAGCTCCCCCTGAGCTTCTCTCTCCTCCCAAACTACAGCCAGACTCTAACTCCCAGGGTGCACCTGAACAGGAAGGGGGTGCAGATGTCAAAGAGGGAGTCAACATTGAGGAACCAAAACAAGAAGAGGCAGAGCAGGAAGAGAAGGAAACAGAGGAACAGCTCAAGGAGGAAGAGTCAAGGCCAGGAGATGGACAGTAAATTAAGACATGAACATTCTATACAGGAAGAGGCGAAAGGACCACATATCCCATAGGCCCCTGCTGCTGATCATGAGCCCCTGTACTACATCAGGGGCAACCTGAGATGTAAACACAATTATAATACGCAAACAGCACTCCAGTACAACGACAATACTTCCATCCAGAGTTTGATCAGCCAATAGCAGGAGCCTGTTGACTGACAAGCAGTTACCAAATCACAGCCTCTTATCCTTTGAAGGTCTTGTTTCAGTTTCAAGCTGATGGATTGTCCCCTTTTGTACAAAAAAAGTCAAGGTATGTCAGCCATATTGTTTTCAAGCTGCTATTACATTTCAACACATTGCTCTTCTGAACAAGAAACAATATAACTCAGGTTTGAATGTGTTCTGTGCCAAAAGATACTATGCCTTACACTGCTAAATAGCAGTTTGGTTTTCATATACTTTTGCAGTAAATAGTTACCCTGTTGAAGCAATCCAAATAAGCCATAAATTAGAATGGACAATTTGAAAAGTTCAGGAATACGGCAAGCGCAATGCCTTCCAGCGATACTTGGGAGTAAAATAATTTCCCAGAATACACTGCAGTTCATCCCCCCATGGATGCAAAAGGAATGGTCTGAGTTAAGAAATGTGGAAAATCCCTCAAGCTCATGGATTTGGGCTTCTCATTACTGCATTTGTTGAGACTAGATTCTCCATCATTAGGGACATCTTGTTTTTACTGGTAGCTCAGATCAAAAACCTTGGTCCCCTTATCACTTATGCAACCTTCAAACTAAAACTTGATTTATACAAATACTTTTGCTTCCCTGCACAGCCCCAATTCAGAGTTTCCCCCTTCTCCCAGAAGTGTGCACATGTTCCTTTGAAATCCATGAAGGGAATGAACAAATACACTTTGGGGAGAAGGGTCATCTAAAATTAGGCTAGGATGTTTTGATTTCATGTAATTAGAATTTTTTTTGTGATTCATTTAAGAACCTAATGAATATTTGGTTTGCTGTACATTCCTGAATTGAGGGTTTGTACATTTAAGACAAAAAAATAAATAAAGCAAATACAAATGCTAACTTTATTACTGTGTAGGTAGTGATCACATGGTTTCTTGATGGTCTACCAACAGCCTGGTTGTACCTGGTTTGTTAAAACAGGTCATGTCCACTCACTTTTGTTGCTGCTGAGTCACTCGGCGGAGGGATTCCTACACAAACAGACCTTCTAAATGTCACCGCACAGTTAAGTGAAAGTAGTGGGGTGTGAGGTTTTAGGCTGGTATGTGTATAAGCACTTTGTGACGACTGCATGTCTTGCAGGGCAGGGAGAACAGGAGTTTAAGCCACTCCAATTCAGAGACAAGTTAAACATATTGGTTGATTTTTATTTAATGCAACTCAATCATTCCAGAACACTTGATCAAAACAGAGAAGCATTAAAAACACCGCATTCAACAACAAAAATAATCCCATCAGTACAAAACCACTCACGCTTCCCTTATAATCCAATTTAAAAACGAAATGTGCACAATGCCATCAGTGATCACATCGAATAAAAAAAATAAAAGTTAATCATACATGAACATTTTTAAATTGATGTGAACTACAGGGAGAGAAGACTTTTAGCACGGCTTGTGACCAAACAAACAGAAAGCAAGATGGACCTCTACAGACTCACTCACTGTGGGGGGGGGGGTTCTCAATAGTCTGTAGCTTCCTCTCAATCTGCACAGGTACCTTTCAGCCATCCTGCATTTTCAGATCAGTGGAGCTGACAAGAGTGGATATGAGGGGAAGAAGCCTCTACAGATTAAGACACCAGGAAGAACACATTTAACTAAAGACAAAGCCATGGTTCACATATGCCCAGTTCCAAGTCAACCCCTAGGCACTCCTCTTACACAATTCTCAGATCTGATGAGGAATCAGGAACAGGTATGAGCTATACGGTAGTAGGACAGGTATAAGCAACATGGTAGTAGCTCCGGCCTTTCCCTCAGACAGGGCAGCGTTTTCTAAACCAATTATTTTGGAACTAAAGAGGTCTAGCGGGGCTAGGGGATGATTGGGAATTAGAACCAGTGTAAAGGCCAGAAAGGCAGGCAGAAAGATGGTTTCCTCTAGTGGAGAGGAGGACTGGTGCATCTGCAGCAGTCTCTGAAATCACTTCCTGGTTAGTGTTGTCATGGTTACAAAGGGACTCCAGCCACCATCTCGGACTCGATGCCACAGTGGTCCTTACCTCTCAGGATCTTAAAGAAACCTGGGAGACAGGACAGAAAAACACTGTGTTGGAGTAGCCAAGAAGCACAATCTTCCTCTAGAAAAAATACACCAATAGTTTGTCCAGAGTTGTTAGAGAATTTGTACAAGTGTCTCACCATTCTCTCCCCAGTCAGTGTTCCAGGAGTTAGCAGCCAGCCAGTAAGGAGTTCCCCCCTCCTCTCCCCAGCCCAGGACCTTAATGGCATGTCCTCCTACTGCACTGCCAGAGACATGCTGGTACACACCTAGACCGAGAGAAAGTTGGGCTGTCAGAAAAACATTCATTCTCACATTTAAATGACATTTGTGTCAAATTGCCAACCCGTCCTTTATGTTTGTGTCAATCCCATGCATAATAATTCACTGTGGTAACTAAACGATCGTTCTTCCAGGGTTCACTGCATTGCATATCGCATAAAGAGTGGAAACAGTCAAGGTAAAAATCTATAAAATAGTAAATAAGGTTATCCAAACAATTACATTCCTAGAGCAGTAAAAGCTACACTATACAGTTAAATACAGAAAAGAGAAAAGGCATGTGTCCTCACCAGACTTGTAGAGCAGGAAGTCTTCGTAGACAGTGAAAGCTCCTTCCACAGGTCCGTTCTTCAGGAGCTCAGCCATGATCTGCTGCTCTTCAGAGGGCAAACTGTATGAATTCTTACCTAGGGTACAGGAGAGGGCTTAGTGTGTAGGTCCACTTAGCAAGAAAACATTCACATTGTTTGTGTGTGTGAACGTGTTGACTTACCGAAGTGTTTGTCCTGCTTGTAGCCAGGTGTGTATCCAGTCTCACACTGGTTGGAACATTGTGGGGTGTCACCCTCCTCTCCTGTACAGGGGGGTCGTGTGCCGTTAACATGGTGCTCACAGGGAGGGATGGAGTAGGGCCTGCAACCTGACAGGAGAGACCAGAGAGGGACTGTTAGAAACAGGGAGGGAGAGAGCAGGGTGTGACAGGAGATCCCTACATACCAACGTGAGAGTCGTAGAGTCCTCCAGTGACCAGCCCCTCTGTAGTCCAGAAGTCCCACGCAGCAGAGGGATAGCCACCATTACAACTAGGAACACACACAGTAAGCAAAGCTAACAACCTCCAATGCCTTACATGCAGCCATGTCACAGAGCAGGTGAATGAGAAGACACGTACCCCATGCCACAGCTGTCACAGCAGCTGAGCAGGTCTTCAGAGGAGATCTCCACGCTGACCTTGGCATTGCTATGGATACACACGCGGTCTGAGATGGCCTCCGCAGCACCAAACGCCTGCAGAGGAACAAGCACGTCAAACAGACGCAACTTCATGGTTCAGTCACAGGAGTATCCTCCAGCGTGACTCCGTCTGTTCTTACCCAGCAGCTGCCACAGGAGCCCTGGTCCCGGATCTCCTTCAGAGTGGGACAGTTGGGCCACTGCTGTCTGGGGTCAAAGGTGTCAGGTAGCTCCACATCCCCTGCATACTGCACCCTACAGAGGAGAGAACAAGACAGCCATTAACCCTACAACCTACAGAGACGGAGCAAGTGACAGGAGACCGACTGAATGTGCTGTTAGTGTACTGTTCTTGGTAAAGTCAATCTGTAAAGCAGCCAAGGAGGAGTTCAATTACATTAACAGATCAGTTCACTTCCTGCATGCAGCACAAATACATTCCCTCTATACAACTCAGTCTCACTCACATGGTGGGCAGTTTGGGTCCTTTAAGCAGGGTTCCACACAGTCTCTTAACGTAGCTGTAGTCCACATTATGGAAGTTGGGACCAGCCTTCCATGTAGTGTTGGCCTTGTTGATGTAGTCCACCATCTGGTGGGAGAGCGGTGGTAGGCGGGGCCGGGCCCAGCTGATTGACAGCCCAGACACCAGCGCCAAAAATATCACACGCCACATCACTTCCTGTAGGGACACAGCATCATGGGAACATGAGTTTAAACACTAAAGGGTAAGGTAGTTTAGGACATTTGCAGTTGCTTGCCCAGTTTGAAGTTAAGAACCCCCCCCCAAATTAGCTTTGTTTTAGGTAAAAACAGAGCCACATATAGAACTACCATACTGGCCCCAGGGAGTGAAGAGACATGCAGTCATGCAGGGACACAAACACTTCAGCACCACATCAAGAGGGCAGAGAGGAGAGCACTTCAGAGAGCCTTGCTTGAATACAGCACTTCAGAGAGCCTTGCTTGAATACAGCATCAGGCATAGAAGGGCTAATGGATTTGGCTCAGGCCCACAGATCAATACCAGTGCAGACTGAAGGATGTTTCTGTCTCAGATACTGCCAAGTCATTCTTGGTATAGAATAACTTGTTGGCCACCGTTACACAGCCCTAACTGTTTCAGATCAGAAAAATATATATTCCATGGCTACATTAACCAGGAACCTGACAAACAGGAATGCAAATACGGCCTAAAACACGTTACGGCACGGTGGTTGTGTGGTCACATCCCAATTCCCAAGAAATGAGCTGCACAATGGTGAAATCACATGACTGAATGAGTCAGCAGCAAGTAGTTTTACATAGAAAGTACCAGAACACATGACTGACTCCTTTCAACTCAGCAAAAACAACCAAGCCCCACTTCCCTAAAGAGGACTGCCTCTATGCAGGCCCAGTAGCGATCACTTCCCTAAAGAGGACTGCCTCTAAGGAGGGCCAGTAGTGATCACTTCCCTAAAGCACAGCATCACTAGTCATGATGGTAGGGGAACACCAAGTCATTCAGAGGTCATTTATAGACTTGATGAACGTTAAAGAGTATTAATACATAACACATTGTTTTACCCCCTTGTCTGACAGACTACCTGGAGCAACAAGCAGCGCCTTATCTTCCATTAGTGGGCCAAGGATAAGCAATAAACAGGCCGTGTTGTTCAGTAGGGAGAAAAACATTTTGAATGGGAGTGAAACCGGAAGGTACTACCTGAACAGGTTAACAATATGACAGCAACAAATAGCTGAGCAACCGATTAGTATGCAGACCGATATATGACTGTTATTGAACTCTCAGCCTGCGACTTACGTAGCCTACCCATAAGGTGGGAGAGGAGTGATCATGTTAGCCCAACTGTCTTAAACATTTTTCTGAAGGAACCTTTATTTTTCGGCTATAAAATTAATGACTAACCTCATGACAAGGACAAATGTTCAGTCTTCAGCATCCCCATGTGACAGTCTAGGACCTTTGTGCATAGGATTTATCCAGCTAAGCACAACACTGCTGATTTGAGCTACCCTTAAGTGATAATGCCCGAGAAGCCGGTGTTGAGGATATTAGCACAGGTGTTAAGCAAACCGGATGTCAAAGAGAGTTGGTGAATGCGGTCAGCCGCCATGGTTGACGGGGCTTGCCGCCAAAGTTAAAACTATTTCAATTTTTGTCTGCAGTAGCGTTGTTTTCTACCATGTCTACTAGCCCATGTCGACAGGTATGACCGTTTTTGCGTCCCTCGTCTAAACGCAGCATTAGGCTAGTAGACATGGACACGCTGTGTGGCCAGGCGTGAAATAGGGGTGTCCCAGGTCTTCCGATAGCGACAATATTAACTTTGAGATACAATTACTAAGTGAGTGTCTGGCTTTCAATTTATTATCCAGATATCAGACTGGTTTAAAGTGAAATCAGGATTTGAGTTACATACCAGTCCAGGCATGTTTGAATATGGTCGGGCACTTTTCAGAGCCCTTTCAACATAAGATGCCTTTGAGAAATGTCTGAGTTAAGGTCACGTTAGTCAAAAAAAAAAGTTGACAAGAATAGCATCAGGATATAAAGTTAACTGCCATTTTGAAAGAGACACTTTAAAATAAATGTAGGCCACACAAAACAAACACCGCCCGAACAACACTGCTGCATTTCAAACTAACGTTAACTAGTAGATCATTTAAGCAATTTTATCTGCTCGTCACAACCATATTTTTTCAAATCAGGACATAAGTAACGTTACTCGTTTATCAAAGAAACAAAAATGGTTAGCTGTAAACTGGTCTTTGTACTGTACGGGTAGTTAGCTAGCCATCCAGAAAGCTAGCTGAAATTGATACGGAGTTCCTCAAATACCTCATGTATCTAAGCAAACTGAAATAAAGTTCAATAAAAATAACGTTACATTACCGGTTATCTGCTTGTCAGACGTGTCGAAGACCAGTTACAGTACACTTGTAAAAAATGTCTCGTCCTAAATCAGCTGGAAAAGTGTCGCGTTATAACGTTCAGTTGACCTTTAAATCAGAGGAGGATCACGTGACGTGTCACGGCCCTCCCCGATCCCGCGCGTTTCATCTGGACACAATTCTTTCTGTCTCCTTAATACACACAGTACGCATATTATGTAACTCTTTTATTATAACAACAGTGATGATTGTAGGGGGGGGGGGGTTATTCAGGTGAGATAAAAATGTGCACCATTTCAAACTGAAATTCTACCTAAGCTTACATGACACACTGTCCTGAACAGACCCCTTGATGCATGTGAAGGAGAAATGTAAGCCTATAGAATTTGCATTTGCTGACACACATTAGGCGATTACACGTTTGAAGGATCATCAGCAAAAAAAAAAAAAAAAAAAAAAACGCATTTCAAGAACAACTCGTGACTACAAAACAAGCGGGGTCATCATATAAAGCAGCCGAGGACACGATGACGCATGCGTTTATCAAAAGCCATCGACCAAATCGGAGCTATTTTAACTAACGAAGCATGATGAATCTTCTTTCTGTTCAGAATAAAATGTGACTGACTGGGTTTAAACCGGTGTCATCTTCAAGAGCACAAAACTCTGTTAGTCTGCTGAGCTAAAGCCTAGGCATTTACCCTGGGGAGGTAAAAATCAAGATTGTCTCTTTCATTTCTTTACTGATTAGATTTCAACAATAGTAACAGCACTCTTCATAGTGGTAATGATAGTGTTTATTCAGGTGTACTAAAACAGTTATTAACCACTGCTAGTATTATTAGAATAAATGATGGCCAAAATCAGATGCATCACATTTTCCCGATGTAACAATCATAATAAAAACAACAACATTTTGTTAATGCATATTGTCAAGTACAGATATAAAACCTAGTCGAAACACAATGAATCACACTACCGTACACATTACATGCAGTAAATGTAACCGAAATACAAATTATTGGAATACAAAGCAAGAAACTGAAAATAGAAGCCCTCCATTCCATTCATTGTGATGAACATTACATACAGGTAAGGCAATGAACCCGACAGCCATTGCAGCTGATGCTGTCGTTTCTTCAAGGCAAGCGCTTATCATCAATTGATTAGTTTGATTATCAAGCCAAGGCTTTGAGATAGCATTCTAAAAGCCTGTTAGTGCACTAAGATACATTATAAAGTCCATACTGATATTAGTAGGTTATATTAACTACCATATTAACTTTTCACAGACATACATTCTAAAAGCTAGTTAATGCAATGTGTGTGAGTGCTTTCTTTATTCACATATATCATGAGTTACTGTACACTGTGTCAGGCTGTATAAAAATAAGGATGAACGTGCAATGGTACCGTTTCCTCAGCTCCATCTAGCTAAACACATTCCCTTTATAGCAACAGCGTAAAACAATAGTTCAGAACTAATCTGGTCCCCAGCCGGCTGTCTCTCTTGAGCCTGTGGACAAGGTTAGTTATGAACTCACTATAAAACACAATCAAACAAAATAAACTGTAAAAAAAATAAAAAAATAATCTGATAACACTGACCTCCAAACATCAATAGCAGCATGTGACCTATACCCCCTAGATAGGCCTGCCACTATTTCTCTCCCTAGACCCTTCTATGAACTAAGCCCCTAGGGACTAAGGGAAGGGGCTAGGGTAAGAAATGGGACCAGGCTGTAGGGTTAAAGGATCTGGAAGCTCATCGACATTACTAGCAGCTCGTTTCAGGCACTTCCACACTGATAGATACAGTCTGCTGTGGTGCCACTTCAATAGATCAGATTAGTTGGATCTTCTTCCTGTCTCGCAGGAAGTAGAAGTCATTCCTCCCTACAAATGGTTCATAAAGATCTTTACCGTATAAAATGAATTCAACACTTGGAAACAGTACTTATACTGACCGAAATGAATTGAACACAATTGAATAATCTCATATATACTGTATATTGTAATGCTAGTACCTAGCAGACTGAATTGTCTGCTTGACATGTCGGGACTAGCTGTAGACTAATCAAAAATAAGAGTATGAATATTCGTTTAAATTTCACATAATAAAAATGATTAACTTATATTACCTTATATTGCTAAGGTACCTTCAGATTAAATATCACATTTGGATAAAATAATAAATATTGTATATACACTAAGCCTATAAAAGTATACTAAACCTTAACATGTGATCAGAGCCTCTCTTGACTAACCTTCAGTTAACCACTCATATCACAATAAATCATATTTGCGCAAAAGTGCAAACTGTCTCAAATTATATCAGATATATACAAGAAAAAAAGACAAATATATAAACTCTCTTCTCTGTCAAACCTTAATAATCACAATTTAATATCATAATGCTTTATGACGGCCCTGATTCAATCAATCACATATCAAGGTAAACCACACTGAGGGTTCACTCAGAATGCTGACACTATCAGAGGTATAAACCGTGTTAAAACCGACACACCCTTACAAGTTATTATTTCCACAGACATTATCATTGAATGTGGACATGAAACTTCATATGTCATTAGAATACAGCGTAAACATTCTGAATAAAGTTACAATGCAATCGATTTGATCTGTGATTGAATCAGGGCCTAAGAGAAAAGGATATCCCACTGTTACTTCATTAAAGACTACTTCCATCTCTTCCGTTAGTGTGTCTGTGTGTGACAGTTACATGTGGATTCACAACCTCCTACTGGCTGATAATACTGGATTCTCAAGACATGCTATAGTTATTTAGTGTGAAACACATCTGGCTAGCCTGGGGGCCAGGCTGGTTCTGAATTCGTCAACAAGCCCTTGGCTAGTAATAAAGCAGTTGTCTCGCATGATAACAAAGTTGTAATAGCACTGTTGAAAGCAGAACCAATCCTGACACCCAGGCTAATGTCATGTATCTTCTACTCTCTTTATATTGTGTTCTATATAATCTCTACATCTGGGTCAAATACAATATGATAAACTGGGTGGTTCGAGCCCTGATTGCTGATTGGCTGACAGACGTGGTATATCAGACCGTATACCACTGGTATGACAAAACACTTATTTTTACTGCTCTAATTATGTTGGTAACCAGTTTGTAATGGCAATAAGGTACCTCTGGGGATTTGTGGTATATTGCCAATACACCACGGCTAAGGGCTGTATCCAGATACTCCGCATTGTGTCGTGCTAAGAACAGCCCTTAGCCGTGGTATATTGGCCATATACCACACCCCTTCGGGCCTTATTGTTTAAATGTAAAATACTTTCAAATACTTTACGCTCGCTTGATTTAGCTTGGAATGGAACAGTGGTACAATGGAACTAATGAAATAATCGCAAAAGTGTAAACTCCACCACCCAACTGCACATCGGTCGAGCTAAATCAAACACACGTCAACATGTATTTGAGAGTATTTGACCAGGTCTGATCATCTCGCTCCACCCATTGACCCCTCTAGATCAATTTATCTCTATGGTCTACAAACTGGACCAGTTGTTTTCTAGCATGGGTGGTGATGGCGGTGGTGGTGGTAGTAGAGGGGCCAGGGCCTGGTTCCTCTGGCCCAGCACGAGGCTCCTGTCTGGGGGTAGAGGTGAAGAGGGGCTCCCTGATGCGGTAGGGGCTCCGGTAGCTGGAGATGGGTGACAGCTCAGAGCCCCAGCCCAGGTAGCTGCCGCTGGACGGGGAGACTGCGTCAGCGCTGAAATACAAGGTGGTGCCAGACTCCGCAGGGTTAAAGTTCCGCTGGGGGCTTCCCATGCTCACCAGCAGGGACGGTGACCTTTTCTCTGGAGATGAACCACGTCTGACATCCAGTGACCCCACAGAAGGTGACCCTTGGGTGCTGGAGGTGACCACGTTGCTGTCGATGTGTCGGTAGTCTGGGTGCCTGGGGGACGAGGGTGTGGGGGAGCCATAGGCGGCGCTCTGGAAGTCTTCGTCATCTCGATCGTCGGAGGGAGGGGGGCTGGAGTCATCCTGCTGGGTGGCAGGCTCAGAGTGGTGGCAGACTCTGACCTCCTCAACTAGGACCTCCACCAGTGGCAGCTTGACCTCCTGGATGGGAGAGGGAGAGGACAGCACCGGTCTCACCTCATGTCTCACCGCCTGTCTCACCTCACTGATGATGTCTCTTGCTGGGGCTGCCTTTATCACCTGAGGGGAAGGAAGACAGACATTATTGTGAAAGGTTCCACATCAAGGAAAAAGCTAACTTGTCCCAGGAGTCAAAAATAGAGGATAAGATCCAACAATAGTAGAGAACAGCAGATCAAGGCTCAACTTGACGCCTGCTCCCAGAAGTGCTCTGTTTTAAGACAGACAACATTCAACCACAGACAACATTCAACCACATAGAACATTCAACCACAGACAACATTCAACCACATAGAACATTCAACCACATAGAACATTCAACCACAGACAACATTCAACCACATAGAACATTCAACCACATAGAACATTCAACCACAGACAACATTCAACCACATAGAACATTCAACCACATAGAACATTCAACCATATAGAACATTCAACCACATAGAACATTCAACCACATAGAACATTCAACCACAGACAACATTCAACCACATAGAACATTCAACCACATAGAACATTCAACCACATAGAACATTCAACTACAGACAACATTCAACATTCAACCACATAGAACATTCAACCACATAGAACATTCAACCACAGACAACATTCAACCACATAGAACATTCAACCACATAGAACATTCAACCATATAGAACATTCAACCACATAGAACATTCAACCACATAGAACATTCAACCACAGACAACATTCAACCACATAGAACATTCAACCACATAGAACATTCAACCACAGACAACATTCAACCACATAGAACATTCAACCACATAGAACATTCAACTACAGACAACATTCAACATTCAACCACATAGAACATTCAACCACATAGAACATTCAACCACAGACAACATTCAACCACATAGAACATTCAACCACATAGAACATTCAACCATATAGAACATTCAACCACATAGAACATTCAACCACATAGAACATTCAACCACAGACAACATTCAACCACATAGAACATTCAACCACATAGAACATTCAACCACAGACAACATTCAACCACATAGAACATTCAACCATATAGAACATTCAACCACATAGAACATTCAACCACAGACAACATTCAGAGTGAAGATTTAATTGGAAAATATAGGAGTTCTGATCCTCCAAACATGGCACAGCAGCTTGCCAAAAACAACAGGTGTACACTTCAGGGAAACGGGGAAGAATTGGAATTGGGTGTTCATCTCACCTCCTCCACCTCTTTGACCTGGGGAAGGTTGGGAGAAGGTTGTGGAACGTTGGGAGTAGGTTGTGGAACGTTGGGAGTAGGTTGTGGAACGATGGGAGAAGGTTGTGGAACGTTGGGAGTAGGTTGTGGAACGTTGGGAGTAGGTTGTGGAACGTTGGGAGTAGGTTGTGGAATGATGGGAGAAGGTTGTGGAATGTCCGGGGACCTTGGCAGAGCCATTTCCCGCAGTCCCAGCAGCCCGGCCAATCCCCCTTCGCCATAAGCGTGGCTTATTCTAGCCACATCCCCTGTCTTCAGGGCTAGGCGAATAAGCAGCCAGTGGTGGTGCTTCCAGCCCTGCCATTGGCTAGGGAGGTCCAACAAAGTACCGCCCCCAACAAGTTGACCGTGGCGATGGTTCTTCTCATCCAATGAGAGAGAAGAGCCCCGGTCTGCACAAGCTCCGCCCATTCCATGGTTACGTATGCTCTGGAAGATCTCAAAGGACTTGGGGTGGAGGAACCGGTAGTACAGGACTAGAGCTATCACACCTGGGGGAACACAGAGGAGACAGGTGAGTGTGTATGGGTGGGTTCTTCTATCCTTGTGGGGACCTACAATCCCCCAAAGTCCCCACAAGGAGAGTAAAACAAGGAAAATTCCCCCTCGTGGGGACATTCCCCATGTCTCCATGAGGACAAAGGGTATTTTAAGATTAGGTGTTAGGTTTAGGGTTAGAATTAGGATTAGGTTTAGGGTTAGAATTAGGGTTAGAATTAGGATTAGGTTTAGGGTTAGAATTAGGGTTATGGTAAGAGTAAGGGGTCAGTTGTTAGGAGTTAGCTTTAGGGTTATGGTTAGTGGAAATAGGATTTTGAATGGAAATTCATTTTAAGTCCCTACTAAGATAGAAACAAATGTGTGTGTATGTATGTATGTATGTATGTATGTATGTATGTATGTATGTATGTGTGTGTGTGTGTGTGTGTGTGTGTGTGTGTGTGTGTGTGTGTGTGTGTGTGTGTGTGTGTGTGTGTGTGTGTGTGCGTGCGTGCGTGCACATGTATGTGTGTGTGTTTCTCACCAATGAGGAAACTACAGAACACAGCGGTTGGGATACCCATGCTATCCCATGATGCAGCACTGAAGAAGTCGGAACCTGCCAGCAGAAGAAGAGCGTTCTCGATAAACATGGCCTGCAGGAGAGAGCAGAGAGTTACACACACACACACACACACACACACACACACACACACACACACACACACACACACACACACACACACACACACACACACACAGAGAGAGAGACCCACCAGGTAGAATCCGGCCATGCGGCATCGGGAGGCTCCGTCCTTGACGTTGAGGAAGAGGAAGATGTGAACAGCTCCCAGCACCAGGTTGAACAGGTGCCAGCGCAGCGGCGTTTTGATGATGTCACTCTGCTGAGACACCAACCAGAACGTAGCACCCAACCAGTGAAGACCTGAGACACACGGGTGCAGGACAAACATCACTGAATGCTCTCACACACACACAATAAAAGAAACTTTCACACACATATAATGTACACACTCACCAATAACTCCAAGGACCCACTGACGGAACAGGCGTGTAAAGAGCGCGAGGGTGGCGAGACGTGCTCCCAACATGCTGACCTAATCACAATACAATAAGTATGTTACTATAACACACACACACGCACACACACACACACACACACACACGCGCACACACACACACAAACGCCCAGCCCATATGCCCAGCCCAAACGACACAACCAGCCCAGCCAACACACCCAGCCAACACACCCAGCCGACACACCCAACCCAATCGACACACCCAGCCCAGCCCACCCAGCCCAACTGACACACCCAGCCCAGCCCACACACCCAGCCCAGCCCACACACCCATCCCAATCTAGCCCACACTCCCAGCCCAACCAACACTGTCACACACACACACACCCAGCCCAGCCCACACACCCAGCCCAACCGACACTATCACACACACACACACACACACACCCAGTCCAACCCAGCCCACACGCCCAGCCCACACACCCAGCCCAGCCCACACACCCAGCCCAACCGACACTATCACACACACACACCCAGTCCAACCCAGCCCACACGCCCAGCCCACACACCCAGCCCACACGCCCAGCCCACACACCCAGCCCACACGCCCAGCCCACACACCCAGCCCACACACCCAGCCCAGCCCACACACCCAGCCCAACCGACACACCCAGCCCAGCCCAATCGACACACCCAGCCCAGCCGACACACCCAGCCCTGACGCCCAGTCCACCCAGCTCAGCCCGCACAACCAGCCCAGCCCACCCAGCCCAGGCAACCCTCCTACCCTCCAGAGCAGTCTACAGGTGATAGCAGCAGGGGACATGGGGAGATGTTCAGGTCTGATGAGGGAACAGGCTCTGGCATACAGCACCAAGGCCCAGGCCAGGGACAGCAGACACACCACAAAACATACCGAGACTGGAGAGAGGGAGAGAGAGAGAGAGAGAGAGAGAGAGAGAACGAGAACATGAATACTCTGTAAGGAGATTGTATCAAACACACAGGATGGTCTTCAGAGATAGATGGGAGGGATGGTGGTAGCTGAAGGATTAAAAACAAACAAAAGACAACTAAGTTATATTGAGAATATACACTACCGTTCAAAAGTTTGGGGTCACTTAGAAATGTCCTTGTTTTTGAAAGAAAAGCACATTTTTTGTCCATTAAAATTAACATCAAATTGATCAGAAATACAGTGTAGACATTGTTAATGATGGTAAATGACTATTGTAGCTGGAAATGGCAGATTTGTTATGGAATATCTACATAGGCGTACAGAGGCCCATTATCAACAACCATCACTCCTGTGTTCCTGTGGCACGTTGTGTTAGCTAATCTAAGTTTATAATTTTAAAAGGCTAATTGATCATTAGAAAAGCCTTTTGCAATTATGTTAGCACAGCTGAAAACTGTTGTTCTGATTAAAGAAGCAATAAAACTAGTTGAGTATCTGGAGCATCAGCATTTGTGGGTTCGATTACAGGCTCAAAATGGCCAGAAATGGCCAGAAACAAAGACCTTTCTTCTGAATCTCCTCAGTCTATTCTTGTTCTGAGAAATGAAAGCTATTCCATGCGAGAAATTGCCAAGAAACTGAAGATCTTGTGCAACGCTGTGTACTACTCCCTTCACAGAACTGGCTCTAACCAGAATAGAAAGAGTGGGAGGCGCCGGTGCACAACTGAGCAAGAGGACAAGTGCATTAGAGTGTCTGGTTTGAGAAACAGATGCCTCATAAGTCCTCAACTGGCAGCTTCATTAAATACTACCCGTAAAACACCAGTCAACGTAAACAGTGAAGAGGCGACTCCGGGATGCTGGCCTTCAAGGCAGAATTGCAAAGAAAAAGCTATATCTCAGACTGGCCAATAAAAATAAAAGATTAAGATGGGCAAAAAAACAGACACTGGACAGAGGAACTCTGCCTAGAAGGCCAGCATCCTGGAGTCACCTCTTCACTGCTGATGTTGAGACTGGTGTTTTGTGGGTAGAGCGCCTTGAAGGGATTGTGTCGAGGCACAGATCGGGGGCAGGGTACCAACATTTTTTTGCAGCATTGAAGGTCCCCAAGAACACCATGGCCTACATCATTCTTAAATGGAAGAAGCTTGGAACCACCAAGACTCTTTCTAGAGCTGGCCGCCCGGCCCAACTGAGCAATCGGGAGAGAAGAGCCTTGGTCAGGGAGGTGACCAAGAACCCGATGGTCATGCTGACAGAGCTCTAGAGTTCCTCTCTCGAGAAGGGAGAACCTTCCAGAAGGACAACCATCTCTGCAGCACTCCACCAATCAGGCCTTTACGGGTAGAGTGGCCAGACAGAAGCCACTCCTCAGTAAAAGGCACATGACAGTCCGCTTGGAGTTTGCCAAACGGCACCTAAAGACTTTCAGACCATGAGAAACAAGATTCTATGGTCTGATGAATCCAAGATTGAACTCTTTGGCCTGAATGCCAAGCGTCACGTCTGGAGGAAACCTGGCACCATCCCTATGGTGAAGCATGGTGGTGGAAGAATCATGCTGTGGGAATGTTTTTCAGCGGCAGAGTCAAGGGATGTTTTTCAGCAGCAGGGACTGGGAGACTAGTCAGGATCGAGGCAAAGATGAACGGAGCAAAGTACAGAGAGATCCTTGATGAAAACCTGCTCCAGAGCTCTCAGAGCCTCAGACAGGGACGAAGGTTCACCTTCCAACAGGACAACAACCCTAAGCACACAGTCAAGACAACGCAGGAGTGGCTTCGGGACAAGTCTCTGAATGTCCTTGAGTGGCCCAGCCACTTAAACCTGATTGAATATCTCTGGAGAGACCTGAAAATAGCTGTGCAGCGACGCTCCCCATCCAACCTGACAGAGCTTGAGAGGATCTGCAGAGAAGAATGGGAGAAACTCCACAAATACAGGTGTGCCAAGCTTGTAGCATCATACCCAAGAAAACCCGAGGCTGTAATCGCTGCCAAAGGTGCTTCAACAAAGTACTGAGTAAAGGGTCTGAATACTTATGTAAATGTAATATTTCCGTTTTTTTAATTTGAATAAATTAGCAAACATTTCTGGGGTATTGTGTGTAGATTGATGAGGGAAATGTTTTGTTTAATCCATTTTAGAATAAGGCTGTAAATGTAACAAAATATGGAAAAAGTCAAGTGGTCTGGATACTTTCCGAAGGCACTGTATATTTATATTTAGAAAAAAATATATGGGGGATTAGAAATGACGCAGATACAACAAATTGCAAAACTCGCTGAAGCTGGAGACTTCCAGTTGAAGTCGGAAGTTTACATACACCTTAGCCAAATACATTTAAACTCAGTTTTTCACATTCCTGACATTTAATCCTAGTAAAAATTCCCTGTATTAGGTCAGTTAGGATCACCACTTTATTTAAAGAATGTGAAATGTCAGAATAATAGTAGAGAGAATTATTTATTTCAGCTTTTATTTCTTTCATCACATTCCCAGTGGGTCAGAAGTTCACATACACTCAATTAGTATTTGGTAGCATTGCCTTTAAATCGTTTAACTTGGGTCAAACGTTTCAGGTAGCTTTCCACAAGCTTCCCACAATAAGTTGGGTGAATTTTGGCCCATTCCTCCTGACAGAGCTGGTGTAACTGAGTCAGGTTTTTGAGTTAGGTTAACTGAGGTTAACTGAGGTTAACTGAGTCGCACACGCTTTTTCAGTTCTGCCCACATATTTTCTATAGGATTGAGGCCAGGGCTTTGTGATGGCCATTCCAATACTTTGACTTTGTTGTCCTTAAGCCATTTTGCCACAACTTTGGAAGTATGCTTGGGGTCATTGTCCATTTGGAAGACCCATTTGCGACCCAGCTTTGACTTCCTGACTGACGTCTTGAGATGTTGCTTCAATATATCCACATCATTTTCCGTCCTCATGATGCCATCTATTTTGTGAAGTGCACCAGTCCCCCCTGCAGCAAAGCACCCCCACAACATGATGCTGCCACCCCTGTGCTTCATGGTTGGGATGGTGTTCTTCGGCTTGCAAGCCTCACCCTTTTTCCTCCAAACATAACGATGGTCATTATGGCCAAACAATTCTATTTTTGTTTAATCAGACCAGAGGACATTTCTCCAAAAAGTACAATCTTTGTCCCCATGTGCAGTTGCAAACCGTAGTCTGGCTTTTTTATGGCGGTTTTGGAGCAGTGGCTTCTTTCATGCTGAGCGGCCTTTCAGGTTATGTCGATATAGGACTCGTTTTACTGTGGATATAGATACTTTTGGACCTGTTTCCTCCAGCATCTTCACAAGGTCCTTTGCTGTTGTTCTGGGATTGATTTGCACTTTTCGCACCAAAGTATGTTCATCTCTAGAAGACAGAACGCGTCTCCTTCCTGAGCGGTATGACGGCTGAGTGGTCCCATGGTGTTTATACTTGCGTACTATTGTTTGTACAGATTAACGTGGCACCTTCAGGCATTTGGAAATTATTCCCAAGGATGAACCAGACTTGTGGAGGTCTAAAAAAAAAAATTCTGAGGTCTTGGCTGATTTCTTTTGATTTTCCCATGATGTCAAGCAAAGAGGCACTGAGTTTGAAGGTAGGCCTTGAAATACATCCACAGGTACACCTCCAATTGACTCAGATGATGTCAATTAGCCTATCAGAAGCTTCTAAAGCCATGACATCATTTTCTGGAATTTTCCAAGCTGTTTAACAACTTAGTGTATGTAAACTTCTGACCCACTGGAATTGTGATACAGTGAATTATAAGTGAAATAATCTGTCTGTAAACAATTGTTGGAAAAATGACTTATGTCATGCACAAAGTAGATGTCCTAACCGACTTGCCAAAACTATAGTTTGTTAATAAAGAAATTTGTGGAGTGGTTGAAAAACTAGTTTTAATGACTCTTACGACTTCAACTGTACATTGATGGAAGCTACAATCTATCTGCAATATTAAAGCTGATCTACCCCCTAAAACAAAAACAACACAAATACACAGACACATGTAGTACCTGGTGAAGATAGTCCTACATCTGTACAGATGAGGACGTAGGTCTGCAGGATGGTCTGTGGCAGAGTGACCACCAGCGCCTCCAACAGGCGGAGAGCTGAAACGTCAGCCTGCTGCATTATCTCACTACACTGATCCTCTCTAGCGGACGTCATAGTCTCCCATAACCTGGAACACAACAACACAGAGTCAGAGAGAGTGTTCTCGTTTCATCGTTGACCTCTAACCCCGGACCTCTAACGCCAAAGAGGGTACTACAGTGGTACGTTACCTTCTAAAGATGCCCAGGTGCAGGATGTGAGTCCATTTGAGTTCTTTGCTACGTATACGTCCATCCGCCTGGTACCACAGCCAACTGAGCAACTGGGGACCCCACCCAGGGAGGAGGAACAAGGCCGTAAGCCCCGCCCAGTGGGCGTAGCAGTAGTTATGCCCCACCCACAGGTAGTACACAAAACAGTAGATCACTGTGAACACACACACACACACACACACACACAGGTAGATCATTAGAGATGATACAGGTCAGCTACACACAGATACACACACTGTATTTTCTAGTGTAATGGCAGCTGGTCCTTACATAATGTGACAATGATGGGCAACTTTTTGGTACTTAGGTCAACATAAAATACTGGACACACCTGGTACCAAGCAGGACACACCTGGTACCAAGCAGGACACACCTGGTACCAAGCAGGACATACCTGGTACCAAACAGGACACACCCGGTACCAAACTGGACACACCTGGTACCAAACTGGACACACCTGGTACCAAACAGGACACACCTGGTACCAAACAGGACACACCTGGCACCAAACTGGACACACCTGGTACCAAACTGGACACACCAGGCACCAAACTGGACAGACCTGGTACCAAACTGGACACACCTGGTACCAAACAGGACACACCTGGCACCAAACAGGACACACCTGGTACTAAACTGGACACACCTGGTACCAAATTGTCCATAACACCAAAGACACAGAGAAGGCTAATTAAAACGTAACCAATATGTAATTATCTAACGAATGTGTAATGCATTTTCCCAAACGGCAAGTGTGATAAGCAGTAGAACAGTGAGGGCAGTTTCAACATCTGTGTGTGTGTGTGTGTGTGTGTGTGTGTGTGTGTGTGTGTGTGACCTCTATCACGACTATAGGCTGAGGACAGGGTAGGGCCTGGGTGATGCTGCTGCTGTCTCTTATCTCTAATAGGCTACAAAAAGCACGCGCCTCCTGCCTCTAGAGAACCACTTACTGAACGATGCGGTGCTCTATGTCCGCCTCTCCCTTTCCTCTCCACTCCCCCCCCCCTCTCTCTCCCTGTCCCAGTAATATTAACCATCTGCCGGAGCAGCCCGACCAGTAGGAGAGAATAGGGTCCGCCCATTCCCCTATCCATTTATGGCATACAGAAAAAGGCGCTCGAATATGACAGAAATGCGCCACTTTTCGATGAGCATGACTTTAGCTACAGCAGAAATGTTGTTAGCGGCTGCTCTTGCATGTGTTCATAACACCTTAATAACGCCTACATCGACACTAGTAATGCACGCACCTATAAAGATTGTAATGCATCTGAAAATGCAGATTTAAAATAGAATACTTTGGGAAATATCAATGAAATCGTAATGCAACCTTCCCTGGTTTAACACTGTTATGATTGTAGCCTAGGTGTGGTGAGAGAATACAGGCCTATCCATCACTGGAGGGGTGTGCGTGTGCGTTTAGGCAGTGATACTTACGCGCAGTCCGCTCAGCCACAATGAGAAATGCAGTAAACGCGAAAACGCAAACATGGCAGCAGGCCACGCACGAGCCTCCCCGACTGGCCATGGCCCGGGCCGTGGTGTACTGTCTCATCACGGAGATGTAGAATCTTGATCTGCAATGTTGCGATGAATCCCACGCAGCAGTATTGACTCGTCCGTTCCAAGGTAGGGTACCCCTGTGCTCTGCTCCGTTATCCCGTGGAGACGGCTTCTGACGTCATGGCCTCGCATTAAAGCCACAGTCTGATTTCTTTCCAGTCATTTTTAACTGATGAATCAAATTGGTACAACATGCCTTTTATTAGATAGTTAATACATTATTAGTCTCCTGTATTAGAATAACATATTATTATCCTGATGGTTACCAAATAACTAAGAATATTACCAAAGATTTGTGCTATCACTCTATTGTTTAAGAGACAAAAAAAATTATGTCGGCTGTAACTTCAAGGTTTTCATGTCCCTCTCATGACCAGTGGTGGAAAAATAACTCAGTTGTCCTACTTGAGTAAAAGTAAAGATACCTTAATAGAAAATGACTCAAGTAAAAGTGAAAATCACCCAGTAAAAAACTACTTGAGTAAAAGTCTAAAAGTATTTGTTTTTAAATATACTACTAAATATACTTGGAAATGCTAAAATGTATAGTATCAAAAGTAAAAGTATAAATAATTTCAACTTCCTCATATTAAGCAAACCAGACGGCACAATTTTCTTGTTTTTATTTATTTATGGATAGCAAGGGGCACACTCCAACACTCAGACATAATTTACAAACCAAGCATTTGTGTTTAGTGAGTCTGCCAGATCAGAGGCAATACGGAATGACCAGGGATGTTCTCCTGATAATTGGAAAATTTTCCTGTCAAAATGTAATACTTTTTGGTGTCAGGGAAAATACATGTAGTAAAAAGTACATTATTTTCTTTAGCAATGTATTGAAGTAAAAGTAAAAGTTGCCATAAATATAAATTGTAAAGTAAAGTACAGATACCCCCCAAAAACTACTTAATTAGGTAGTACTTTAAAGTATTTTTACTCAAGTACTTTACACCACTGCTGACGACATGTCATTCCTTGACCACTACAGATAGAAATTGCTATTCATGGTTCAAATTGTTAAATGATCTGTGCTGAATGCACATGAAGGAAAGGAGATGAGGAGAGGAAGCCCCCTTCATGCCTACTGCCAAGTTTTGGAGGGATGGGAAAAGTGTAGTATATTATAGTCAACAGCAGATAGCGGTATAAGCTCACAGGACAGACCTAACCAGAACAGAACCGACCTGACCAGAACAGAACCGAACAGGCCTGACCAGAACAGGACAGACCTGACCTGAACAGAACAGAACAGACCTAACCAGAACAGAACAGAACAGGCCTGACCAGAACAGAACAGGCCTGACCAGAACAGAACAGACCTGACCAAAACAGGACAGACCTGACCTGAACAGAACAGAACAGACCTGACCAGAACAGAACAGACCTGACCAAAACAGGACAGAACAGAACAGGCCTGACCAGAACAGAACAGAACAGGCCTGACCAGAACAGAACAGGCCTGACCAGAACAGAACAGAACAGGCCTGACCAGAACAGAACAGAGCAGGACAGATCTAACCAGAACAGAACAGAACAGGCCTGACCAGAACAGAACGGAGCAGGACAGATCTAACCAGAACAGAACAGACCAGACCTGACCAGAACAGGACAGACAAGAACAGGACAGGACAGACCAGAACAGGACAGACCAGAACAGGACAGAACAGACCAGAACAGGACAGACCAGAACAGACCAGAACAGGACAGAACAGACCAGACCAGAACAGTACAGACCAGACCAGGACAGGACAGACCAGAACAGACCAGAACAGGACAGAACAGACCAGACCAGAACAGTACAGAACTGGACAGACCAGAACAGGGCAGACCAGAACAGAACAGGACAGACCAGAACAGAACATGACAGACCAGAACAGGACAGGACAGCACAGACCAGAACAAGGCAGCACAGACCAGAACAAGGCAGCACAGACCAGAACAAGACAGGGCAGAACAGAACAGAACAGGCACATCATTTGCTTCTAGAGGGTTTTATTCTTCAATTAATGGGCAGAGTGTTGGTCTCAGTCATCCACTCCCTGTTTGAGTGCTTAAATAGTATCCTTCAATTCAATTGTATTTCTTTTTTCCCTTCCTTGAGGAAACCACTGATCTGTATAATGATTGTATGTGAGAGCAAGGTGGCAAAGCCTCTATCCTACTACTTTCACCTATCCTTTATCCTACTGTGTTCACCTATCCTCTATCCTACTGTGTTCACCTATCTATCCTACTGCGTTCACCTATCCTCTATCCTACTACTTTCACCTATCCTCTATCCTACTGCGTTTACCTATCCTTTATCCTACTGCGTTTACCTATCCTCTCTCCTACTGCGTTCACCTATCCTCTATCCTACTGTGTTCACCTATCCTCTATCCTACTGTGTTCACCTATCCTCTCTCCTACTGCGTTCACCTATCCTACTGCTTTAACCTCAATCCTACTGCGTTCACCTATCCTCTATCCTACTGCGTTTACCTATCCTCTCTCTCCTACTGCGTTTACCTATCCTCTCTCCTACTGCGTTCACCTATCTTCTATCCTACTGTGTTCACCTATCCTCTCTCCTACTGCGTTCACCTATCCTACTGCTTTAACCTCTATCCCACTGTGTTCACCTATCCTCTATCCTACTGCGTTCACCTATCCTCTATCCTACTATGTTCACCTATCCTCCCTCCTACTGCGTTCACCTATCCTACTGCTTTAACCTCAATCCTACTGCGTTCACCTATGCACCTATCTCAGATATGTGGTTTCTTCAAGGAAGAGAGGAAGGATGCATACATACTGTACATAGAGAACCTCTCTCACAGAGAAACAAGTGTTCACTTTACACACAGTTTCTCCAATACCGGCGACAAGCTAGGGGAAACACCCAGAAATGATGCAGAGATAATACTATTGTGCTACACCGTTTACTCTGTGATACCCCATTAAACACAATTATCACAATTTAGTGTTGCACAGTTTACCTTGTGATACCCCATTAAAAACATCACAATTTAGTGTTGCACAGTTTACCTTGTGATACCCCATTAAAAACATCACAATTTAGTGTTGCACAGTTAACCTTTTGATACCCCATTAAAAACATCACAATGTAGGGTTGCACAGTTAACCCTGTGACACCCCATTAAAAACATCACAATGTAGTGTTCCACAGTTTACCTTGTGATACCCCATTAAAAACATCACAATGTATTGTTGCACAGTTTAATTTTGATACCCCATTAAAAACGTCACGATGTATTGTTGCACAGTTTACCTTTTGATACCCCATTAAAAACATCACAATGTAGTGTTGCACAGTTTACCTTGTGATACCCCATTAAAAACATCAAAATGTAGTGTTGCACAGTTTACCTTGTGACACCCCATTAAAAACATCACAATGTGTTGTTGCACAGTTTACCTTGTGATACCCCATTAAAAACATCAAAATGTAGTGTTGCACAGTTTACCCTGTGACACCCCATTAAAAACATCACAATGTAGTGTTGCACAGTTTACCTTGTGACACCCCATTAAAAACATCACCAGGTAGTGTTGCACCACCACACGTCACTCCAAAAACAACACGTATCGTAGAGAGTCTAGCTACCGCTTCAGTGTTAGCAGAGCTGAAGGGACCAGATCGGCGTTAGCAATGGCTGACCCTCTCTGTGGGTGTCTCAGTTGGGATATGAAGAAAATAAATATTATCCAATTCAAACAAGCACATGTGTGTGAAATAAGCACCTAACACATTTGTATTATTGTGATATGGTGGTGGCTCCATGTATCCTTCTGAAGGGTTATAGGGGGACTGAAGGGAACTGTTCAGGAGCTGACTGGATTGGGTTGGAGCACTGCCTCTGTCTGTAGTGACTAAGGGTCCCTAATTAACAATCCTCTGTCTGTAGTGACTAAGGGTCCCTAATTAACACTGCTCTGTCTGTAGTGACTAAGGGTCCCTAATTAACACTCCTCTGTATGTAGTGACTAAGGGTCCCTAATTAACCCTCCTCTGTCTGTAGTGACTAAGGGTCCCTAATTAACACTGCTCTGTCTGTAGTGACTAAGGGTCCCTAATTAACACTGCTCTGTCTGTAGTGACTAAGGGTCCCTAATTAACACTGCTCTGTCTGTAGTGACTAAGGGTCCCTAATTAACACTGCCTCTGTCTGTAGTGACTAAGGGTCCCTAATTAACACTCCTCTGTCTGTAGTGACTAAGGGTCCCTAATTAACACTGCCTCTGTCTGTAGTGACTAAGGGTCCCTAATTAACACTGCCTCTGTCTGTAGTGACTAAGGGTCCCTAATTAACACTCCTCTGTCTGTAGTGACTAAGGGTCCCTAATTAACACTCCTCTGTCTGTAGTGACTAAGGGTCCCTAATTAACACTGCCTCTGTCTGTAGTGACTAAGGGTCCCTAATTAACACTGCCTCTGTCTGTAGTGACTAAGGGTCCCTAATTAACACTCCTCTGTCTGTAGTGACTAAGGGTCCCTAATTAACACTCCTCTGTCTGTAGTGACTAAGGGTCCCTAATTAACACTGCTCTGCTGACAACCAACCACACATAGTTTTATAGTCACAGTCTCTCTGAGGAACGATTGTTGCTTCATCTTAAAGATACAAAACAACAACAAGCCTTAAAAGCATCCCTGAGACAAACGAACAAAGTGTTGCTATTTTATAAAAATGAATTTATTTACAAAAGACAAGAGTGAATCAGTTAAATACACATTAAGGTTGAGTGAAGGCAAACATGAAATGTTTTAGTTGAACCGTGCTGTGTATGACCGTGCCAGTCAGGTTTAACATGTTTTCTCTGTGGTCCTTGTCCTGGTAGTGAACCGTGCTGTGTATGACCGTGCCAGTCAGGTTTAACAGGTTTTCTCTGTGGTCCTTGTCCTGGTAGTGAACCGTGCTGTGTATGACCGTGCCAGTCAGGTTTAACATGTTTTCTCTGTGGTCCTTGTCCTGGTAGTGAACCGTGCTGTGTATGACCGTGCCAGTCAGGTTTAACAGGTTTTCTCTGTGGTCCTTGTCCTGGTAGTGAACCGTGCTGTGTATGACCGTGCCAGTCAGGTTTAACATGTTTTCTCTGTGGTCCTTGTCCTGGTAGTGAACCGTGCTGTGAATGACCGTGCCAGTCAGGTAAAACGTAGTGCAGGACCTTCGGCTAGGAAATCAGAGTATTCCACAGAGGTGAATTGTGGGCCTTTGTCAACGGTGATGGGGATGGTGTCAGGAAGGTCACAGTGTGCCCACGGGATGGTGACATCATCCACCTCAGTATTTGAAAGGGGTTTGACCCCAGAGGAACCATCCTGGGCCACAATCAGGAGGCATTCTCATTCCCTACTTGCCCCATCACAGATCTAAAAGCTGCGGGTTAAGTGTAGTGGAGTCAGGTCATGGTCTTGGTCATTTCCTCTTGGTCTAATGGTTAAGAAGTTGGTTTCTCCAATGGGGAACCCCAGGTTCATATCCCGTCGTAACATCAGTCTGGTGTTGTCAGACACCACCCATGGTTCTGTGGCCCAGTGTCATTGTCCCCTCTCTCCCTGGATAACAGTCCCGTCCACACCTGTGCTTCATGAGCCTCTCGATGCTACCTTGTCTAAAAGTATATATTATCCCTATCCTTCCTCATCCGTTTGTCTGTCTATCCATCTCTTTTTCGCCCTGTTTTCTCTGTCCCTGTCAGTAGTATCTGTTGAGGCTGCGTGTGACAGTGTTGACGTCAGGATGTCCATTCATCCAGATCTCTTGTATGATCCTCTCTCTCTCCTCAACCCTCTGAGCTCGCTCCAACTCTACAGACCAAAACACAACCAAACCAACAACATGAACTAAATAATGCACTGTATACTTAACCATAAAAAAACAACTAAGTACTTCAGAGTTTCCAACGTAGTGTGTATTTACCTTCTACGGATGTGAACACACTGGTGTGCAGCAGCATTCTCTCAAAGCGCCTCCGTCGTCGAGCCGATAGGTCAGAAGTCCCGTCGTCCCAGTCCACTGATTCGCTGTCTCCGCTCGTCTCTGTGGTTACGCCGGGATTGCTCGTGTTAGGGTTCCCAGGTTGGGGATGGTGGTGACAGTGATGGTCCCCATGGTGATGGTGGGGATCCCTGTTGCTATGCTGAGGGTGATGTCGTCGTCGGTTACCGTAGTGACAGTCGGTGCGACAGTGTATCTGGACCACGAGGGCACAGAGGGTGAGGAGGAGACCCACACACACACCACTAACAAACACCAGAGTTACTCGCTCAGGCTGGTCTGAGACGAGAGAGAGAGAGAGATGAGTGTGAGAGAGGGGAGAGAGGAGGGAGAGGGGGAAGAGGGAGAGAGAGAATGGAGGAGGGAGAGAGAGGAGGAGGAGGGTGAGAGAGAGGAGGAGAGAGAATAAAGAGAGAGAGAGAGAGGAGGAGAGAGAGAGAGAGAGAAAGAGAGAGAGCGAGGAGGAGGAGAGAGAGAGAGAGACAGACAGAGAGAGACAGAGAGACAGAGAAACAGAGACAGAGACAGACAAAGAGATTGAGAGCAGAAAATAAAATAAAAATAGGGATTTATTTCTTTATCCAGGTTACACTGACAGACACCTGAACATGTTTTCTATCATAATTTGTAACAAAACATATTCAAACAGCTCAACAATAACACCTGTACACCTGATGTTTCAGTCAATGTTACCTGCTATGAAGGTGTAGGCCGCCAGGGCATTGCTAAACAAAGCCATCTCCTGGGAGACCACCTTCACCTCCATATTTTGGCTGGGGCTTCCTGTGGGCGGGGCATTCATGATGATGTCACTCACTGTCTCTCTCTGGCCTGAGAGAGGCCTAGGCTCATATCTTCTGTGTATAAGTCAGACTTGGCTGACTGTGGTCTTCAATTCTATATGGTTTTATGGAAACAATTTCTGGCTACCCCCTTCCATAAAGTCTGAACTGGGTTCTCTCTTCTGTCTTCTATGAAATATGCACTGGTCCCCTCAGCTGAGAACAGGACAGCAGTCTTCTCTGTCACTGTAAGGTTCAAACAGAAAGGGAGGGAGGGAGGGAGGGAGGGAGGGAGGGAGGGAGGGAGGGAGGGAGGGAGGGAGAGAATGTGAGAGAGAGAGAGAGAGAGAGAGAGTAAAAGAGAGTAGTGAGTGACAAAGTCAGATAATTCTAGATGATCTCATAACTCTTGCATAATTTACGAGAAAGTTTGAGAAATGATTGCATCCTGCTGTCTCCTCGTTAGCCACATGTTCAATCAAAGTATCACATAAACATTGAACCAGCGACGAACCCTGTCTCCTACCCTGATGTCTCTGGATGATTATGGGGCTGTCTGATGAAGCTAGAGAAAATTACAGAGTGCTCATAGGAAAACTCGTAGAATACCCCCCAATCATTGGTTTCCATTTCCCCACTGTAAACATTCCAATACAGTCACAGATGGAGGATCAACCACTACAGAAAATGTCGATACATTATAATCAACATAATAATTCACATTTCCTGAAGCTGCAGGGTTATTTTCCTGCTGTATCAAATTGGCTTAAGAACCTACATCTGTATGTAGTCAATAAAGCTACAAAAAGGCTCTGTAATTGGAAGCTAAGTCCTACCACTAAACGTTCTCTCAAAGTCACACAGTGATTTACCCCAGAAATACCACTCAGCTTTTACCCAAACCCAGTGGCGTTTCCCTGATCAGAAGGAGAGGACATAAAGAGAGTATTTAGTGAAGGGAAATATGTCTGAGAAAAACATCATAAAGGACAGATTGTAAACATAACGAGGCAGCACTGATTTTCCTGGTTTGGCAAGCCTGGTTCCTCTCCAAGGAGAGGGAGAGAGAGGGAGAGAGAGAAGGTGGGGGTATAGGGTCCATGTGTCATTGTCTGATCAGAATAACAGACCTGCAACCCTGAACAGACATGCACCCTCTCTTCCATTCCCCCTCTCCCCTTCCCCCCACTTTCTCCCTCTCTTCCATTCCCCCTCTCCCCTTCTCCCCACTTTCTCCCTCTCTTCCATTCCCCCTCTCCCCTTCCCCCCACTTTCTCCCTCTCTTCCGTTCCCCTCTCCCCCTCCCCCCACTTTCTCCTTCTCATCCATTCCCCCTCTCCACCTCTCGTTCTCTTCCGTCCTACACACGTAGGACTCATATTACAGACAGAAAATACAGCAGCCTTGGTATGTCTCCTCTCCTCTCCTTCACGCATGCACACACGCACACACACAAGCACTCACGCATGCGCACACACACACGCACGCACACACACACACACACACATGCACCAGAAAGAAGGAAAAAACTTAAACATGAGAGAAAGCACTGTGTAGGAGCCAAATAGGTTATATTGTACAATTTTATATGTTTCCAATTCATGTTGAGTTTCTGTTGTATGTGTGTATATCCCCTCTACTGGCCAATGGAGAATACAGTTGAAAGGCAGACATGCGCCAATGCCTTCTGGGAGTGACTGGAATGGCAGCAGTCTTTTGACCATACCAGACAATGTTTACCATGCTGTTTGTTCCTTCAGTTTGAATGATCAGAATTCGTTTTGGTAGAGTTTTCTTTACATTTTTGTATGCAGAAGAACATCAAAATAAATTGATTATTAATTTTCAACTTGAATCAAACTCTGGGCATTGGATTTGTCTGCGTGAAGACTAACATTTCACAACTCTCCATTGTGGATAAGAATGGAATTAGAATGGAAATTGTATTGGGGCAATTATATTGGACAATTTAGCCACTACATTTAGTCAAAATACTTAGCTGGAAAATACTTGGCTACGTCCCTTCCGTCTTCAAGAGAAGACTGGCTTCCAACTCTCCGAGTTGGGCATCTCCGGCGCGGCTCACTCTTGGATTGCGTCCTACCTGACAGGTCGCTCCTACCAGGTGGCGTGGTGAGAATCCGTCTCCGCACCACGTGCTCTCACCACTGGTGTCCCCCAGGGCTCAGTTCTAGGCCCTCTCCTATTCTCGCTATACACCAAGTCACTTGGCTCTGTCATATCCTCACATGGTCTCTCCTATCATTGCTACGCAGACGACACACAATTCATCTTCTCCTTTCCCCCTTCTGATAACCAGGTGGCGAATCGCATCTCTGCATGTCTGGCAGACATATCAGTGTGGATGACGGATCACCACCTCAAGCTGAACCTCGGCAAGATGGAGCTGCTCTTCCTCCCGGGGAAGGACTGCCCGTTCCATGATCTTGCCATCACGGTTGACAACTCCATTGTGTCCTCCTCCCAGAGTGCTAAGAGCCTTGGCGTGACCCTGGATAACAAACACCCTGTCGTTCTCCGCTAACATCAAGGCGGTGACCCGATCCTGTAGGTTCATGCTCTACAACATTCGCAGAGTGCGACCCTGCCTCACACAGGAAGTGGCGCAGGTTCTAATCCAGGCACTTGTCATCTCCCGTCTGGATTACTGCAACTCGCTGTTGGCGGGGCTCCCTGCCTGTGACATTAAACCCCTACAACTCATCCAGAACGCCGCAGCCCGTCTGGTGTTCAACCTTCCCAAGTTCTCTCACGTCACCCCGCTCCTCCGCTCTCTCCACTGGCTTCCAGTTGAAGCTCGCATCCGCTACAAGACCATGGTGCTTGCCTACGGAGCTGTGAGGGGAACGGCACCTCCGTACCTTCAGGCTCTGATCAGTCCCTACACTCAAAGAAGGGCACTGCGTTCATCCACCACTGGCCTGCTCGCCTCCCTACCTCTGCGGAAGCACAGTTCCCGCTCAGCCCAGTCAAAACTGTTCGCTGCTCTGGCACCCTAATGGTGGAACAAGCTCCCTCACGATGCCAGGACAGCGGAGTCAATCACTACCTTCCGGAGACACCTGAAACCCCACCTCTTTAAGGAATAACTGGGATAGGATTAAGTAATCCTTCTAACCCCCCCCCCCACCCTCCCCCCAAAAAAGATATAGATGTACTATTGTAAAGTGGTTGTTCCACTGGATATCATAAGGTGAATGCACCAATTTGTAAGTTGCTCTGGATAAGAGCGTCTGCTAAATTACGTAAATGTAAAATGTAAATGTACTTTGTTGGAATTGAAAAACTGGAATGTTTGGAAAGACGTATAACCAAGGAATGGAGTAGAAAAGAAATGCACAAACTTCTGCATTGATTGATGGGTACATGGAAGTGTTTATGCCTACATTTATCATGCATTCAAAGTAATGGAAATGTTGCTATTGGAGTGATTTATTTGGACAAAGGATCGAATCCACAGAATCCGATTTCCAATCTCCGCTGCCTAATTCATTGAAGTGTGAAGATGATTGATATAGTGACACTGTTAAAGGAGCGCAGTGCACCGGAGCGCTTGTTGATGCATGTTCATGGTTACATGTTGAAATAGATATTGATGTGATCGCCTATTGAGGGATATGACTGAAGAGAATTCTCCCGCTGCAGATAGCGTTGTGTATGTGGGGCAACATGGCGCTAGTGGAGGAGCCTTTATCAGGAATGGCCTTGAAGGAGAACATTTCCCAAATGCGCAAATCCAGAAGTAAACTGGGAAATCTGACTTGCAAAATGAACATTGTTACTGATCTGATGACTGACAATAAGAATGTTGAAGTAGTAAGAAAATGTAATAAAATGCTCCAGTTCAGTGAAATGTTGAATAGATTCAAAGATGTTATCGATTCCTATCATCAAAAGATACCTGAGGATGAAATAAATAAAAAAATAGGTTGAATTGTTATGAACCCAAATGGCAGCATATTAAGGCATTTCTTGTTACTGTGTCCAAATGGATTTCAGGTACAGCCTCAGCACTAGAGAAACCTGATAAATACCCTGGTGAGAAAGATGATGTTAAACCTACTGACAGTGTGTCCCAAACCTCCAGCCGCAGGTCTAAGGTGAACCCTTCACATCCTCAGCCTGCATCCCAGCAGAGGCTGACAGAGCAGCATTAACAACACAGGCTGATGCTCTCAAGTTCAAACACCATCTAGAGGATAAGGAGGAGGAATTAAACCCATCTAGAGGATAAGGAGGAGGAATTAAACCCATCGAGAGGATAAGGAGGAGGAATTAAACCCATCTAGAGGATGAGGAGGAGGAATTAAACCCATCTAGAGGATAAGGAGGAGGAATTAAACCCATCTAGAGGACGAGGAGGAGGAATTAAACCCATCTAGAGGACGAGGAGGAGGAATTAAACCCATCTAGAGGATAAGGAGGAGGAATTAAACTCATCTAGAGGACGAGGAGGAGGAATTAAACCCATCTAGAGGATAAGGAGGAGGAATTAAACTCATCGAGAGGACGAGGAGGAGGAATTAAACCCATCTAGAGGATGAGGAGGAGGAATTAAACCCATCTAGAGGACGAGGAGGAGGAATTAAACCCATCTAGAGGATAAGGAGGAGGAATTAAACCCATCGAGAGGATAAGGAGGAGGAATTAAACTCATCTAGAGGATAAGGAGGAGGAATTAAACCCATCTAGAGGATAAGGAGGAGGAATTAAACCCATCTAGAGGACGAGGAGGAGGAATTAAAGCCATCGAGAGGATGAGGAGGAGGAATTAAACCCATCTAGAGGACAAGGAGGAGGAATTAAACCCATCGAGAGGATAAGGAGGAGGAATTAAACCCATCGAGAGGATAAGGAGGAGGAATTAAACCCATCTAGAGGACGAGGAGGAGGAATTAAACCCATCTAGAGGACGAGGAGGAGGAATTAAACCCATCGAGAGGATAAGGAGGAGGAATTAAACCCATCTAGAGGATGAGGAGGAGGAATTAAACCCATCGAGAGGATGAGGAGGAGGAATTAAACCCATCGAGAGGATGAGGAGGAGGAATTAAACTCATCTAGAGGATAAGGAGGAGGAATTAAACCCATCTAGAGGACGAGGAGGAGGAATTAAACCCATCTAGAGGATGAGGAGGAGGAATTAAACCCATCTAGAGGATAAGGAGGAGGAATTAAACCCATCTAGAGGACGAGGATGAGGAATTAAACCCATCTAGAGGACGAGGAGGAGGAATTAAACCCATCTAGAGGATGAGGAGGAGGAATTAAACCCATCTAGAGGATAAGGAGGAGGAATTAAACTCATCTAGAGGACGAGGAGGAGGAATTAAACCCATCTAGAGGATAAGGAGGAGGAATTAAACTCATCGAGAGGACGAGGAGGAGGAATTAAACCCATCTAGAGGATGAGGAGGAGGAATTAAACCCATCTAGAGGATAAGGAGGAGGAATTAAACCCATCGAGAGGATAAGGAGGAGGAATTAAACCCATCTAGAGGATAAGGAGGAGGAATTAAACCCATCTAGAGGACGAGGAGGAGGAATGAAAGCCATCGAGAGGAGGAGGAGGAGGAATTAAACCCATCTAGAGGACAAGGAGGAGGAATTAAACCCATCGAGAGGATAAGGAGGAGGAATTAAACCCATCTAGAGGACGAGGAGGAGGAATTAAACCCATCTAGAGGACGAGGAGGAGGAATTAAACCCATCGAGAGGATAAGGAGGAGGAATTAAACCCATCTAGAGGATAAGGAGGAGGAATTAAACCCATCTAGAGGACGAGGATGAGGAATTAAACCCATCTAGAGGACGAGGAGGAGGAATTAAACCCATTGAGAGGATAAGGAGGAGGAATTAAACCCATCTAGAGGATGAGGAGGAGGAATTAAACCCATCGAGAGGATAAGGAGGAGGAATTAAACCCATCTAGAGGATAATCAGGAGGAATTAAACCCATTGAGAGGATAAGGAGGAGGAATTAAACCCATCTAGAGGACAAGGAGGAGGAATTAAACCCATCGAGAGGATGAGGAATTAAACCCATCTAGAGGACGAGGAGGAGGAATTAAAGCCATCGAGAGGATGAGGAGGAGGAATTAAACCCATCTAGAGGACAAGGAGGAGGAATTAAACCCATCGAGAGGATAAGGAGGAATTAAACCCATCTAGAGGACGAGGAGGAGGAATTAAACCCATCTAGAGGACGAGGAGGAGGAATTAAACCCATCGAGAGGATAAGGAGGAGGAATTAAACCCATCTAGAGGATAAGGAGGAGGAATTAAACCCATCTAGAGGACGAGGATGAGGAATTAAACCCATCTAGAGGACGAGGAGGAGGAATTAAACCCATTGAGAGGATAAGGAGGAGGAATTAAACCCATCTAGAGGATGAGGAGGAGGAATTAAACCCATCGAGAGGATAAGGAGGAGGAATTAAACCCATCTAGAGGATAATCAGGAGGAATTAAACCCATTGAGAGGATAAGGAGGAGGAATTAAACCCATCTAGAGGACAAGGAGGAGGAATTAAACCCATCGAGAGGATGAGGAATTAAACCCATCTAGAGGACAAGGAGGAGGAATTAAACCCATTGAGAGGATAAGGAGGAGGAATTAAACCCATCTAGAGGACAAGGAGGAGGAATTAAACCCATCTGGAGGACGAGGAGGAGGAATTAAACCAACAAAAGATAGAGGAAAACAGGGAGACTTGAGCTGCAAACTGAAATAGCAGCTGCCTCAGCAAAGCTCACGGTCTTGACATCTGCAGGGGAAGAAAGAAATGCCAACTCAACAACAATAGAAGGACTACTTTGAGGAAATGGCAGAGAGATACAGGATCTCAGACCTACACTAGAGGGCAGGATCGAGAGCTAGTTAGGATAGGGGCTATCAGAAAACCAAGGGCTTATTACAGGAGATTTACGGTAATGAATACAAGATTGCCAATGCATACATGGAGAAGGCTTTTAGCTGGCCTAGCAATAAAATCCCAAGACCACAAGGCATTACATGCCTATGCGTTATACCTCAGAGGTTGTTGTAATGCAGTGGAAGATATGGAAGAGATGGATCTGGCCTCCAGCTTAAAAAAATATTTTTTATTTTATTCATTTTTCGTTTCCATGGAGACCATCGATGGGTTACCAGTATTTTTCATTTTTTATTTTTTTTTCATTTTTATTTAACTAGGCAAGTCAGTTAAGAGCAAATTCTTATTTACAATGAGGGCCTACCCCGGCCAAACCCTAACCCGGACGACGCTGAGCCAATTGTATCCTGAAATTACTCTACAAGCTCAGGGAGAGATGGAGGTCGGTTGCTTGTGAGTTACAGGAGCAGCGCCATGGCAGGCGTGCTAGACTCCTTGATCTCATCCTGTTCATTGAATAACATGTGAGAATGGCCACACATCCAGTGTTCGGTGATATTCAAGATCCAACACAATCCAGGAGCAAGACTCAAAGGCCACAGTCAAGGCTCATTCACACGTCTATTCACAAATCCACAGAGAGCAGCTTTGCTACCAGCGTGTCATCCTCACAGCAACACCCCACCCCCCACGACCCACGACCCCGACACATCACGTCTGTTCTGTAACGGCAGTCACAAATTGGAGCTGTGTCCACAACTTAGGAAAAGGAGCCACAGGGAGAAGATTGGTTTCCTAAAGGGAAACAGGATTTGTTTTGGTTGCTTGTCAAGTGGACACGTGAAGAGACTGCAATAAGCATCTCAAATGCGGTGTATGTAGCCAAACTCACTCAAGTGTGCTTCATATTGATGAGAAACAGCAGAGCAGTCATCAGAAGCAGTAGTTGGTCATAGTGTGACCAGCGACCAAGAATTTGTACTTGCTATTGTATCAGTGAAGGTCAAACACAGTAAAAGCAACCAGGTTATCCAGACGTACGCCTTCCTAGAGGCAGGAAGCACAGCCACATTCGGCACAGAGAGACTGATGACCCAGCTTGGCAGCACATGTGAGAGGAGAGAACATACAGCTCTTACTAGTGTAGGAACGGAGATTCCCTATGAAAAGCCGCTGGCACAGCAGACAGCCGTCCATAACACGTCCACAAGAATCAGTTTCTATACATTACTCTTTTCATGTGAAGTTACCATTTATTGGGCATATAAAATATATATAGTATGTATGTATGTATGTATGTGTGTGGACGTGTTATGGACGGCTCTCTGCCGTGCCACTGGCTTTTCATAGGGAATCACCGTTCCACGGATAAGAACTCCCATTGGATATTGGACTAACGGATCATTGCATGCAGCATGTCGGATTATTGGAATCACTTGTGCTATGTCTGTGACAACGAACAATGATTGTGCCAAACATTTTCCCAGAGAAACGAGAAGAATCCAGAAGCCAAATCTCCCGCGCCATTGCTCATCAAAGGACATTGGTACTTGTGCTTCCCTCTTGTGCTGCGCGAAGCAAGTTGAACATTGTTTTGTAAATTGCAGCGTTGTGGAATAGGAATTGGAGTAGGTGTTTCATAGGGAAGACGCTATTCAACATGTTGACGCTTCATTTATGAACATTACAACAGAGTATTGGGCTCTGTTTGATCTTCGCATTGGTGAAAAGAAAAAGAGTGGCGTCGTGTCATTGGATAAACCTTCTGCTGAATGGGCTGCGTGAGATGAAGATGGACTGTAAAGGTAGTGGAGAACAACTGCTCTGATTAAATGTTGACTGAAGATATTCGTTGAACATTTTAAGAAATTGACAGATTAAAAAAGATGGTGGACTGTGTGAAACAGGGGCAGTCTGACTTTGTACAGCAGGGCCATATTGGAGCTGGCGTGGAGTTTCTAATTGGCAGCGATGCTCCACAGGCCATTGACCCTGCTGATGATGACAGTGTTGCAGAGACCATTTGGTGTGGGTCTTTGGCGGTTGCTTAGGAGAAGGTGGTGACAACTGCACACCCCATCTACAACAGACACACACATGAGTGGCACACTGAGTGCTACAGGATGCTGCCTTGTTATAGGCTGAGCTGGGGCTAAGTGCTAGCCCTGTCAACCTACTACAGAACTTACCTTGTTATAGGCTGAGCTGGGGCTAAGTGCTAGCCCTGTCAATCTACTACAGAACTTATCTTGTTATAGGCTGAGCTGGTGCTAAGTGCTAGCCCTGTCAACCTACTACAGAACTTACCTTGTTATAGGCTGAGCTGGGGCTAAGTGCTAGCCCTGTCAACCTACTACAGAACTTACCTTGTTATAGGCTGAGCTGGGGCTAAGTGCTATCCCTGTCAACCTACTACAGAACTTACCTTGTTATAGGCTGAGCTGGGGCTAAGTGCTAGCCCTGTCAACCTACTACAGAACTTACCTTGTTATAGGCTGAGCTGGGGCTAAGTGCTATCCCTGTCAACCTACTACATAACTTACCTTGTTATAGGCTGAGCTGGGGCTAAGTGCTAGCCCTGTCAACCTACTACAGAACTTACCTTGTTATAGGCTAAGCTGGGGCTAAGTGCTAGCCCTGTCAATCTACTACAGAACTTATCTTGTTATAGGCTGAGCTGGGGCTAAGTGCTATCCCTGTCAACCTACTACAGAACTTACCTTGTTATAGGCTGAGCTGGGGCTAAGTGCTAGCCCTGTCAACCTACTACAGAACTTATCTTGTTATAGGCTGAGCTGGGGCTAAGTGCTAGCCCTGTCAACCTACTACAGAACTTACCTTGTTATAGGCTGAGCTGGGGCTAAGTGCTAGCCCTGTCAACCTACTACAGAACTTACCTTGTTATAAGCTGAGCTGGGGCTAAGTGCTAGCCCTGTCAACCTACTACAGAACTTATCTTGTTATAGGCTGAGCTGGGGCTAAGTGCTAGCCCTGTCAACCTACTACAGAACTTACCTTGTTATAGGCTGAGCTGGGGCTAAGTGCTAGCAACCTCTGGTCCTGCAGATCCTCCTTCCATCTACACACAAACATCAATTTTATTTATCACATGCGCCAAATACAACAGGTATAGAGACCTTACAGTGAAATGCTTACTTACAAGCCCTTAACCAACAATGCAGTTTTAAGAAAATACAAAAAACATAAGAGATAAGAATAATAAATAATTAAAGAGCAGCAGTAAATAACAATAGTGGGGCTATATACAGGGGGTACCGGTACAGAGACAATGTGGAGGCTATATACAGGGGGTACCGGTACAGAGTCAATGTGGAGGCTATATACAGGGGGTACCGGTACAGAGTCAATGTGGAGGCTATATACAGGGGGTACCGGTACAGAGTCAATGTGGAGGCTATATACAGGGGGTACCGGTACAGAGTCAATGTGGAGGCTATATACAGGGGGTACCGATACAGAGTCAATGTGGAGGCTATATACAGGGGGTACCGATACAGAGTCAATGTGGAGGCTATATACAGGGGGTACCGATACAGAGTCAATGTGGAGGCTATATACAGGGGGTACCGATACAGAGTCAATGTGGAGGCTATATACAGGGGGTACCGATACAGAGTCAATGTGGAGGCTATATACAGGGGGTACCGGTACAGAGTCAATGTGGAGGCTATATACAGGGGGTACCGATACAGAGTCAATGTGGAGGCTATATACAGGGGGTACCGGTACAGAGTCAATGTGGAGGCTATATACAGGGGGTACCGATACAGAGTCAATGTGGAGGCTATATACAGGGGGTACCGGTACAGAGTCAATGTGGAGGCTATATACAGGGGGTACCGATACAGAGTCAATGTGGAGGCTATATACAGGGGTTACCGGTACAGAGTCAATGTGCAGGGGCACCGGTCTCATGGTGATTGAGGTAATTATGTACATGCAGGAAGGGTTATTAAAGTGGCTATGCAAAGATAATAACAGAGAGTAGCAGCAGCGTAGGGGGGGAAGGGTGGAAATAGTCTGGGTAGCCCCCGAACACTAAGGTAACCTGCCTGAATGACTACCGACACGTAGCACTTACGTCTGTAGGCATGGAGTGCTTTGAAAGGCTGGTCATGACTCACATCAACACCATTATCCCAGAAACCCTAGACCCACTCCAATTTGCATACCGCCCTAACAAATCCACAGATGATGCAATCTCTATTGCAGTCCACACTGCCCTTTCCCACCTGGACAAAAGGAACACCTACGTGAGAATGCTATTCATTGACTACAGCTCAGCGTTCAACACCATAGTGCCCTCAAAGCTCATCACTAAGCTAAGGACCCTGGAACAAGACACCTCCCCCTGAAACTGGATCCTGGACATCCTGACGTGCCACCCCCAGTTGGTAAGGGTAGATAGCAATCTAGAAAAAAGAAACGCACACCTATAAAGGCGAGGTGCTGGCTAGCGGAGTAGAAAACTAGAAAATAAGGGAAAGCCGCACACTCTAAGAGCTCAGATGCAAAAATGTAATAACCTAATAACCAACGTTTCGACAGCAAAGCTGTCTTCATCAGGGTAAGTAGCAACACATCTGCCACACTGATCCTCAACACGGGGGCCCCTCAGTGGTGCGTGCTCAGTCCCCTCCTGTACTCCCTGTTTGCCGATGACACAACAGTGGTAAGCCTGATCACCGACAATGACAAGACAGCCTATAGGGAGGAGGTCAGAGACCTTGCCGTGTAGTGCCAGGACAACAACCTCTCCCTCAACGTGATCAAGACAAAGGAGATGATTGTGGACTACTGGAAAAGGAGGACTGAGCACGCCCCTATTCTCATTGACGGGGCTGCTGTGGAGCAGGTTGAGAGCTTCAAGTTTCTTGGTGTCCACGTCACCAACAAACTAACATGGTCCAAGCACACCAAGACAGTCGTGAAGAGAAACCTATTCCCCCTCAGGAGACTGAAAAGATTTGACATGGTTCCTCAGATCTTCAAATGGTTCTACAGCTGCACCATCAAGAGCATCCTAACGGGTTGCATCACTGCCTGGTATGGCAAATGCTCGGCCTCCAACCGCAAGGCACTACGGAGGGTAGTGCATACGGCCCAGTACATCCCTGGGGCCAAGCTTTCTGCCATCCAGGACCTCTATACCAGGCAGTATCAGAGGAAGGCCCTAAAAATTGTCAAAGTTTCCAGCCACCCTAGTCATAGACTGTTCTCTCTGCTACCGCATGGCAATCGGTACCAGAGCACCAAGTCTAGGTCCATGTGGCTTCTAAACAGCTTCTACCCCTAAGCCATAAGACTCCTGAACACCTAATCAAATGGCTACCCAGACTATTTGCATTGCCCCCCCCTTTTACTCTGCTGCTGCTCTCTGTTATTATCTAGCTGCATAGTCACTTTAATAACTCTACCTACATGTACATATTACCTCAATTACCTCGACTAACCGGTGCCCCCACACATTCCCTCTGTACCGGTACCCCCTGTATATAGCCTCGCTATTGTTATTTTACTTCTGTTTTTAATTATTTGTTACTTTTATTTGTTATTCTTATTTTTTGTAGGTATTTTTCTTAAACTGCATTGTTGGTTAAGGGCTTGTAAGTAAGCATTTCACTGTAAAGTCTACACCTGTTGTATTCGGTACATGTGACAAATAACATTTGATTTGATTTGAAATGGCGAGGGATAAAGCTGATTGGCTAGAACTCAAATTTCAAGGAGGCTGGCCCACGAGGGGAAAATGTAGGGAAAATGGTGCAGCACAGCTTCCAGAAAACAGTCGCTTTCAAACTAGATATTTTGTTGCTAATTGAAGTAAGCCAGTAATTATACTCATAGATTATGCACATATGGACTATACATTGACTCATTCAGCCCAAAGCGGCAGGTTTAAAGAATACTTGGTAGTCGCCAAAGTTCCAGAACATGTCTTTAATCTGTTCCAGAACATGTCTTTAATCTGTTCCAGAACATGTCTTTAACTTCTTACATCTACACGTTCCGCTAGCGGAACGTCTGCTCCAATATCCAATGATGGGCGGGGCGCGAAATTCAAACTCCTCTAAATCCGAAAACTTACACTTTTCAAACATATGACTATGTTACAGCTATTTAAAGACAAGACTCTCCTTTATCTAACCAAACTGTCCGATTTCAAAAAGGCTTTACAGCGAAAGCAAAACATTAGATTATGTCAGCAGAGTACCCAGCCAGGAATAATCACACAGCCATTTTTCAAGCTAGCATATCATGTCACATAAACCCAAACCATATCTAAATGCAGCACTAACCTTTGATGATCTTCATCAGATGACACACCTAGGACATTGTGTTATACAATACATGCATGTCTGTTCAATCAAGTTCATATTTATATCAAAAACCAGCTTTTTACATTAGCATGTGACGTTCAGAACTAGCATTCCCACCGAACACTTCCGGTGATTTTACTAAATTACTCACGATAAACGTTCACAAAAAGCATAACAATTATTTTAAGAATTATAGATACAGAACTCCTCTATGCACTCGATATGTCCGATTTTAAAATAGCTTTTCGGATGAAGCACATTTTGCAATAATGTAAGTACATAGCCCGGCGTTACAGGGCTAGCTATTTAGACACCCACCCAGTGTAGCCTTCACCAAAATCACATTTCCTATAAGAAAAATGTTCTTACCTTGCTTGTTCTTCATCAGAATACACTGCCAGGACTTCTACTTCAATAACAAATGTAGGTTTGGTCCCAAATAATCCATCGTTATATCCAAACAGCGACGTTTTGTTCGTGCGTTCTAGACACTATCCCAACGCTAAATCTCGGCCACGAGCATGACGCAAAATATGACAAAAAATTTCGAAATATTCCATTACCGTACTTCGAAGCATGTCAACCGCTGTTTAAAACCAATATTTATGCAATTTATCTCGTAGAGAAGCGATAATATTCCGACCGGGAATCTGCCTGTCTGTAAACTGAGGAAAAAACCAAAAGCCGGGGGCGGGGCGTGTCACGCGCCTAAGGCTTAGTCCATTGACTGACCACTCAGCATTTGCTCTCGTGTGCTTCAGCCAGGGCTTTGAATGACATCATTCCTGTTTTTCCCGGGCTGTGAGACTCCATTGTTGACGTGAGAATTGTCACGTAAGAGCAGAGATCCTTTGTAAACGACAGAGATAATAAAGAAGGGCAAGAAATGTTCAGACAGGGTACTTCCTGAACAGAAGCATCTCAGGTTTTTGCCTGCCATAGGAGTTCTGTTATACTCACAGACACCATTCAAACAGTTTCAGAAACTTTGGAGTGTTTTCTCTCCAAAGCTAATAATTATATGCATATTCCAGTTTCTGGGCAGGACTAATAATCAGATTAAATCGGGTACGTTTTTTATCCAGCCGTGAAATTACTGCCCCCTAGATGTAACAGGTTAATCTGTTCCAGAACATGTCTTTAATCTGTTCCAGAGCATGTCTTTAATCTGTTCCAGAACATGTCTTTAATCTGTTCCAGAACATGTCCTTAATCTGTTCCAGAGCATGTCTTTAATCTGTTCCAGAACATGTCTTTAATCTGTTCTGGAGCATGTCTTTAATCTGTTCCAGAGCATGTCTTTAATCTGTTCCAGAACATGTCTTTAATCTGTTCCAGAACATGTCTTTAATCTGTTCCAGAACATGTCCTTAATCTGTTCCAGAGCATGTCTTTAATCTGTTCCAGAACATGTCTTTAATCTGTTCTGGAGCATGTCTTTAATCTATCCTCCATGGAGATGATACTGACAGTACAGAAAATGAGGAAGAGGGGACTGTAGGCTACTGCATTTAGACAGGCTATAGATCAAAATTGGGCTGCCTGTGTAAATGCAGACACAGTGTCACAGCTGGTTGAGATGGGAAGTAGGGTCTGTGTGTGTGTTCCTTCCTTGGGGCTGACCTTCTCACCCTCATTAGAAAAACAAAACACAATCTCAGGCTGAACACCACCCTTTAAAAATCTCTCTCTCCTTCTCTTTCCATATCGCTTCCTTTCTCCATCTCTCTCTCCACCCGTCAATCATGCTTAATTCAGGTCTGGGTGTCAGAGGCCATCCCATCCCTCTGCGTGGCCTGTGTGTGTGCGTGTGTGTGTGTGTGTTTGTGTGTGTGTGTGTGTGTGTGTGTGTGTGTGTGTGTGTGTGTGTGTGTGTGTGTGTGTGTGTGTGTGTGTGTGTGTGTGTGTGTGTGTGTGTGTGTGTGTGTGTGTGTAAGACCTCAGGCTGAGTTAATGATAAGGTGTCAGTGAAACAATCCAGGAATGCAGCTTTGTGATGGATGGAGCGAGAGAAAGGAGAGCACAAGAGAACAACAGAGCTGAAAACTGACCACAGATCAGCTGAAAACTGACAAGATCAGCTGAAAACTGAACAGATAAACTGAAAACTGATCACAGATCAGCTGAAGGTGAAATGAAACCTACTAAATATCTATGCATGGTTTGTCAGATGTCCTTATCAATCAGACTGAGCTGATATGATAGGTGAGTTTTATAAGAGCCAGACTCGGCTCACACACGCCTTGTTAATTAAAGGTGGTTTCAGCTCGTTAGACATCGTTACAGTTCGTTAGAACATTCAACTAAACGGATTACAGTCTGATACAGTTAGACTGACTCGACTAAACACTCAACAGTTCATGAATTCTCTTTCTTATCCTTCTAATTCGTTTTTTCCTCTTTCTATGTGTATGTCTCTTCTCTCTGTTTTCTTCAAGTCACCACTCTCTTTCTGTAGAAAAGCTGGTGCAGACTAAAACCTATCGCTTTGGTAAAACATAAAGATGTATGCAGACAGACCAAGAGACAGACAGACACACAGTGTCTTACAGCACAATAGTCCAATGTAGTGCAGAGTCCCTGTGCTGTTTAAACTGGGCTTTCTCTCCTACACTGCTCAACTCCTACCCTACTTTGGAATGACTCTGACCAGTGTGTGAAGAATCATGACAAAACACGTACACACACGTACACACACGTACACACACACACACACACACACACACACACACACACACACACACACACACACACACACACACACACACACACACACACACACACACACACACACACACACACACACACAGAGCTCGGACCACCCTGGCCTTAATATTCCAGAGAAACCATGCCTCCAGCTTCCAGACCAAATTTAGCCCAAAAAGCATGCCTGTGTTGACTCTGAGACTGATGCATAGTGACATTGGCCTTTCCTCTCTTTCTGCTTTTAAAGGGATAGTTCAGGATTTAGGCAATGAAGCCCTGTATCTACTTCCCCAGAATCAGATGAACTCCTGGATATCATTCTTATGTCTCTGCATCCAGTATGAATGAAGTGGGAGGTAGTTTCTCTTGCCAATGCTAACTAGTGTTAGCGCAATGACTGGAAGTCTATGGTATCTACTAGCATGCTAGCAGTTACCATAGACTTCCAGTCATTAACTTCCAGTCATTGCGCTAACGCTAGTTAGCAATTGAGCTATCACTAGATAGCAACTTCCTTCGAACTGAACGCAGAGACATAAAAATGTTATCCATGAGTTAATCTGGCTCTGGGGAAGTAGATAAATGGGTTCATTGCCAAAATCCTGAAGGATCCCTTTATCATCTCATGAATCTGCTTAAAGAGCGAATGGGAATACAGACAAAGATGGAGAGTGAGAGTAAGAAAGGGAAATAGTATAGGTTTGTAGATTTAGTGCTGAGAGTGTGAGTAGTGGATATTTTCACTGTAACTGATTCATCTCATCCCCCCATGAGATCTCTCTGATATGTGGCATCAGACCTTTCTGAACCCCCCTCCCCCCATTGATAAATGAATTCTACTGACTCTCTGCTGGTGCCAGTGGCTGTGTGTTTCCTACACCCTGCAGCCCAACCCACAGCCAGCGGTGGAGTGAGGAGGACACACTGTTATTATGCTTCTCTAGATACCACACATTATCCAACACACACACCCTAAAACACGCACACACATATACACACACACACTGTCACACACACACAATGTCACACACACAACGTCACACATGTATGTCCTATTTCCAACTCATCCATCAGAAACGTTAAAGAAACATTACCGTTAACTATTATTATTATTATTCATTTTATTCATACAGGGGATCAACTGGGTCCTGTTTTCAATACAAAGAAAAAGTACATATATGCACAAATACACAGACACAAGACATATATACGCTTTAAGAAAAACATCCACAATTAACATTTAACAGAATGTTTTTTATTTCCCACGGAGGGACCGGGACATATATTCTAAGAGTTTTTTGTAAATTGTTCTACATGTAAGGTGCAGCATAACTGAAAGCGCATTTTCCGATCTGTGTAGAAACTGAGGGGATCTGAAAGTGTAATGTAATTCATTGACCTAGTTTTATAATTAGTAATTCTATAAGAGATTAGAGATGTCAGATACATTGGACGTGTTTTTTTGTTGCATTAACGCTTTATAGATAAATAACAAACTGCTGCTCTCTTCTATCGGTTAAAGAGACCCAACCTACTTCTAGATATAAGGAACAGTGGTGAGTTTTAAAACCAGAGCCAGTAATGAACCTCAGGGCATAATGATATACAGCATCCAAGGGTTTAAGTGTGGACGCTGCAGCATGCATGTAACTAACTTCCCCATAATCCAATACACACATAAAGGTAGACGGAACCATTTTCTTTCTATTAGCAGATGATGAGCAGGCTTTTGTTTCTGTAAAATAAACCAAATCTTAAACTTCAACTTTCTTACCAGCTCAGATATGTGTTTTGAAAGACAACTTGTCATCTAGACATTTACCAAGATATTTATAATAAGGAACCAGCTCCATTTCTATACCATTTAGCCTACTAATTTTATAGTCATTTACAGTGGTAACTAAAAGTATGTGAACCCTTTGGAATTACCTGGATTTCTGCATAAATTGGTTCAAAAATTGGATCTTCACTTCATCTAGGTCACAACAATAGACAAACACAGTGTGCTTAAACTAATAACGCACAAACAATTATACGTTTTTATATCTTTATTGAAAACACTGTGTAAACATTCACAGTGCAGGGTGGGAAAAGTATGTGAACCCTTGGATTTAATAACTGGTTGACCCTCCTTTGGCAGCAATAACCTCAACCAAACGTTTTCTGTAGTTGTGGATCAGACCTGCACAACGGTCAGGGGGAATTCTGGACCATTCCTCTTTACAAAACTGTTTCAGTTCAGCAATATTCTTGGGATGTCTGGTGTGAACCGTGCTCGAGGTCATGCCACAGAATCTCAAACGGGTTGAGGTCAGGACTCTGACTGGGCCACTCCAGAAGGTGGATTTTCTTCTGTTGAAGCCATTCTGTTGTTGATTTACTTCTGTGTTTTGAGTCGTTGTCCTGTTGAATCCCCCAACTTCTGTTGAGCTTCAATTGTCGGACAGATAGCCTAACATTCTCCTGCAAAATGTCTTGATAAACACGGGAATTCATTTTTTTCTGTCAATGATAGCAAGTTGTCCAGTCCATGAGGCAGCAAAGCAGCCCAAACCATGATGCTCCCTCCACCATACTTTACAGTTGGGATGAGGTTTTGATGTTGGTGTGCTGTGCCTTTTTCTCTCCACATAGTGTTGTGTGTTCCTTCCAAACAACTCAACTGTAGTTTCATCTGTCCACAGAATATTTGCCAGTGGCGCTCTGGAACATCCAGGTGGTCTTTTGCAAACTTCAGATGTGCAGCAATGTTTTTTTTGGACAGTAGTAGCTTCTTCCGTGGTGTCCTCCCATGAACACCATTCTTGTTTAGTGTTTTACGTATCGTAGACTCGTCAACATAGATGTTAGCATGCTCCAGAGATTTCTGTAAGTCTTTAGCTGACACTCTAGGATTCTTCTTAACCTCATTGAGCATTCTGCGCTGTGCTCTTGCAGTTATGTTTGCAGGACATCCACTCCTAGGGAGAGTAGCTACTGTGCTGAACTTTCTCAATTTATAGACAATTTGTCTTACAGTGGACTGATGAATATCAAGGCTTTTAGAGATACTTTTGTAACCCTTTCCAGCTTTATGCAAGTCAACAATTCTTAATCTTAGGTCTTTTGAGATCTCTTTTGTTTGAGGCATGGTTCACATCAGGCAATGCTTCATGTGAATAGCAAACTCACATTTTGTGAGTGTTTTTTTATCGGGCAAGGCAGCTCTAACCAACATCTCCAAACTCGTCTCATTGACTCCAGGTTAGCTGACTCCTGACTCCAATTATCTTTTGGAGAAGTCATTAGCCTTGGGGTTCACATACTTTTTCCAACCTACACTGTGAATGTTTAAATTATGTATTCAATATAGACAAGTTATTAACTTTAGTACATTGTTTGTGTCCATTGTTTTGACTTAGGGGAAGATCAGATACAATTTTTTGACAAATTTATGCAGAAATCCAGGTAATTCCAAAGGGTTCACATACTTTTTCTTGCAACTGTAGATAAAAAATTATGTAGTCTAGAGAAGAGAATATATTTTGTTTTGTTAGCATTTAGCACCAATTTAAGATCATAAAGTGTCTTCTGAAGTACCAGAAAATCAGATTTCAAATTTGAAAATGCTTGGCCAATAATAGGAGCAATGGAGTACAACACAGTATCATCAGAGTATAAATGAATTTGACAATTTCTCATTTTGTCATTGATGTTATTAATATAGATATTAAACAATAGCGGAGATAGTACTGAGCCTTATGGGACACCTTTTTGAAGCACTAGATACTCAGATTTGATGCCATCTGCCATGATGACTTGGGTTCTTTCATGGAGATAATTATTGAACCATAAGCAAACATCAGAGCCCAGTCCAATCGAAGACAGCTGATTTAACAGAGTTCCAAAATCAACACTGTCAAAAGCTTTGCATAGGTCAATAAACATGGCAGCACAACGTTTTCTATTATCCAAGCCGTTTGCAATATCACTCCCAACAAGCATTGTGGTGCTAGCAGTGCTATATTTAGGTCTAAAGCCAGATGTATTTATAATATGGATGCCATTTACATATAGAAAAGACTGTAGTTACTTGTTGACTAAAAACTCTAGTACTGTTCATACTTACATATCCATGATCCAGATTATAAATCCCTTCCAATGAAACACGTTTGAAGTTCCATGTTCTCTCCCCTCCTCTCCTCTGCCGTAGTAATCCGGAGAGCGTCAGCGCGGCCCCAGTGAGACCACTATCCAAAGCCCAGAGACCCAAAAACAACAGCAGCAGAGAGGGAGTCACTCCTACAGCAACAATTTGAAGTCACAAAGAGATACAGGGGTGGTTTTAAAAGACTTTCCAGCTTCCAATCACAGTTTTCCAAGAATGATTTTCCAAAGTTTTCCAGGTCCGTCTCTCAGCAGGCAGGGATCGAGTCCTGGAAGCTGGAATGTGACACAAGAGAAGCTCACCCCCACGGACATTCACACACACAGTCGTGCTCCGCACTCTTCTTCCTAAAAAGCCGTCACACTCTCATCTCCCACACTCTGTAAGACCCATCGTCTCCGCTATACATTCCCCTCTTACCACCCAACCTGACTACACTGAGCAGAGAGAGCAACTCTGTGGCACAAAGACAGACAAAGAGGGAGAGAGAGAAGCAGGGTGTGGTGGGGGGTAGCGCTTTGGATATTGCTATGGAGAAAAAGAGAGACAGGCGAATAAGATTGGAGAACCAAGGAAGTGAGGGTGAAAGAGAGAGGGAACGAGACAGAGAAATAGAGGGAGGAGTGAGTATGGCATGGGAATTTCATTCAGCTTTGACTGGGAATTTGCCTCCTGACTTTTCCCATCAATATAAAGTTTGTCTCTTGAGCCACCGTAGCAACAACATACCCAGTAACACTTCCTCAAAATAGGCAGAATTCATCTAAGATTAAACAAGAAATATGTCATTGATTTTGACGTTTTTGCCAAGGAGATCTTAGTCACACAATTTGACATCTAACTGAGACGTTTGATGCATGAGAACTATTAGTCTCTCTATGAATGACAACAAACACTTCATTGAATAATCCTGTCCATAGTTCCTGCTCCTACTAGGAGTAGTACTGTTGACCAGTGGGCTTAACAAGAAACCCTGCTACGATCACACACACGTAGGAGCAGACCTACTTTGACTGTTGTTAATATGCTTCATGTTGCTTTTATGAGCTGTGAAGATTTACCATACTGCATTACTTATGCGTGCGCACGTATGTGTGTGTGTGTCTGTGTCTGTGTGTGTCTGTGTGTGTGTCTGTGTGTGTGTGTGTGTGTGTGTGTGTGTGTGTGTGTGTGTGTGTGTGTGTGTGTGTGTATTTGAGAGCTGGAACAATGATCAGATGATCTGAATGAGCCAATCGAATGCTATCAGTGTTAGATGATAAGGTACATGTCTTTCACTCTGTTGAATAAAAAGGTTGCTGACCTTGGTCATACAACACACAAAGACAACCTTTTCCCTAGAGAACAACAACATAACTGTAGGCCTACACAACTTTGACTCGACCAATAAACGCACACAACTCTCCCACAACCTTTTAGAGAACACAACCAGCATACAACTTCCACACAACCCCCGATCACCTACCTATAGACCTGCCAACAGAGCAGACATTCCTCTGTATGAGAACAGAGTTACTGTGTGTCTCTGACTATCCTACGCCAGCCTGCCTGCCTGCTTGCCTGCCTGCTTGCCTGCCTGCCTGCCAGCCTGCCTGCCTGCCTGCCTGCCTGCCTGCCCGCCCGCCTGCCTGCCAGCCCGCCCGCCCGCCTGCCCGCCCATGTCTAGATTAGGAGAGGGACTCCCAGAAAAAGAGAGTGAAAGAGTGGGATAGAGAGACTAGAAGAGGGGAGAAGGAAAGGCAGATTGGGTCTCTGCTCCTACTGCCTCAGTCATGGGAATGATTCGATTATGACTGTGCAGGACCACCATTTATGTAACACACACACACATCTCAAAAAATAATGAAGTGACTGTCTCTGAGCCAAAACCACAAACCAACCAAGACTGGCATGCAGAGAGAGAGGCCACGTCAGGGAAAATACACACACACACACACACACACACACACACACACACACACACACACACACACACACACACACCAGTGAATATACACCTCCCTTTTTCTCCAGCACATATTAACAAACAACCCTTATATAAAATAGAATGAACATGGCAGTTGGTTGCATGACTCAAGACTGTGTGAAACCCACTGAGCTAAAAGCTTGGCATCCGCTAACATCAGTCTTCAAGTTGCAGACAGGGGTGCCCCTGTTCATCAGGACATTGTGTGATTAGCTGCTGTTGGAGCAGTGGTGGAGAAAACCGTGTAGCTCTCCAGGAGGAGGGTTTCCCACCCCCGTGTTAAAGTCACAGTGAGAGACTTCAGTCACATCATATCCCGTACAATGGAGTTGGAGTGCTCTCAAAAGTAAACACCTCTGATAAGTGGGTCATGGAGTGCACTTAAGAGTTGTCACTATGCAGACGTAGCAGGGTGCAGGGCACTACAGAGTTGTTAGTGCGCACCGCTGCCCCTCATTTACCCATAGTCCTCCTCTGCGCCTCAATCTTACTGGAGGATCATTACGTAACCTTTCATCCACCGTCTCACTGCTGTTTCTCCCTTGTGAGTATTCTCCGCTAACACTAAGAAATAATATGCCTTCAGGTTACAAAAGATCTATATTTTCCTGTGAGTTCTGTTGATAATAGAGCCCCACAGGGGAGGTGTCATAATACCCATGCAACCTAGCAGTCAAACAGGGAAATGGTTCCAATCGTTTTTTCACAATTCATTTTTCCCATAGGGAATTTTAGAAACACTTGAAATAAGGGCTGCGTTTCATGTAGGCTTACCCTGGCGTGACGTTTTGATAACCATGTAGATCTCTCTCGGACAAGGTGACATATCAGCTCTATTTACTCTGATTCTAAAATGCTACAGTAATTAGTAAAAAAGAAATTGTGGGGGGTAAATTCAGGTGAAAAAATTGATATAAATAATCTTGTCCTAGATTTACACGGTTATCAAAACAGCAATTATTTTAAGAGTTTCTAAAATGAATGGTGGAAAAATGATTGGAACCATTTCCTTTTTTGACCAGTTTTATGGGTTTTATGACTCATACTGTGGTACTCTGTGCTTGATAGATGTTGTTCTCCATGTTAAATAGGTCTCGCCTCCTCTAACCAATCATGCAGGCTGACACAAGCACAAATCCTCTCTGAGGAATTCAGGAGACGTCTCAGAGTGTGTGTGCAACAAAATGGACAAGCGACTGATTCTTTGTGACCGCCTAGCTTCCATTTTTAGAGGTTTCAAACAGAACTTGACAACAAAGGTCACATTCCTTTAAAAGCACAGGTGCCCTAACCGCATGTGACAGAGAGTGCAGGAAGTCTGTGTGCTACCATGCGTTCTTGTTTGTCTCTCTGCAGCATGTACTGTGGAGTCTGGAATTATTTGATCCCTTGACAAAGATGAGGAAAAAAGACTGTATAAAATCAATAATACAGAAAGCGAGCTACATTGCATGCTAAAACATGTATTATTATTTTATGTTTGGGGTTATTGTCTTGCTGGAAGATCCACTTGCGGCCAAGTTTCTGCCTCCTGGCAGAGGCAACCAGGTTTTTGGCAAAAATGTCCTGGAACTGGGTAAAGTTCATGATGCCGTTGACCTCAACAAGGGCCCCTTGACCAGCGGAAGTAAAATAGCCTCATAACATCAAAGATCCACCACAATATTTTACAGTAGGGATGAGGTATTTTCTGAATATGTGTTGTTCTTTTGATGGCCAAAGCCACTGCTGCAGTGTAGCCGGAGCTCTATTTTCATGTCATATAACCATAGCAACAATTCCAATACAAGTATCAAAGCCATTTAGGGATCCAGGCAGTGGTATGGTCAGATGACATGAAAACCCACCACACCAGTGGGTTTGGCCTTCCGAAACAACTACGCATATGCAGGAAACACCTCATCCCTACTGTAAAATATAGTGGTGGATCTTTGATGTTTTGACTACAGATTTCCTTTATTTGTTCACATGAGGAAATTCATTTACACAGCTTGAGCTCTGAAACAGTCATCAAGGCTACATCAGAGTGTGTGTGTGTTCATGTGAGTGTGTAGCTAGGTTAATCATGTTATCACCAGAGGGGGTTGGAGAGTAATTGAAGCATTTGAACAGAACGTCTGCGATGAACAGTTTAAAAAGGACATTAGCCACGAAGCCCCAAAACCACGTCTGTCAGCTGAGGAGTAGAATCAGATGTGATAGAGCAGGGCTGGAACTACAGCATCTCTTTGACCACGGTTGGTCATAATCCCTGTTCCAAGAGGATCTCTGCACTCAAATCTGTTCTTGGACCACAGCTGGGTTTATTACTATTTACTACCACCTAGTGGTTAAACCTGTGTACTGTGAGAGGGGACAGGGGCAGGTTCATAGAAAGAAAACAAAAGCACACTTTGACTTTCTCCTAAACATGCTTGTCCTCCTTAGCAGGTGGCCTAACATGGACAGTAGGCAACTGTTTAACTTGACCAGTCCACTTCATCAGCTTCATCCATCAGAATGCTCCTCCTCAGTTCTTGATTCATTTCCCCTTATCCTTGAGGTACACAGCTGAAATGCATATAGACTACATATGTCAAACACATAAAACAAATATCCCTCATATCTGACTTGTAAACAGTACACAATAAATAATCAATTTATTTTAAAACCTGCAGTTGAAAGCTGTTTAATTAAATGTTGTATGCTGTAAGAAGCACCAACATCCCAGTACCTAGTTTCTCGACAGCCTCCACACACACACTAGGGTACATGCTTTCGTTGTATGTGGCCACTATAACGTAATGAGCAGTCTTCACAAGAATCAAGCCATGTGTTCCCTGTTAGAGAAAAATATCCATCAGACCAGGCATACCCTTACAACAACAAAAAGGTACAGTGCAGTACAGCTGCACTAAACTGCAGTGTACTGCAAAACCACTGCTGGAAAACTGGAGACAATAATACATGTTCATAAATTGTGATGAGCCTACTGACACATTTGCAGTAGATGGAGTTCCTGTCAGCTCGGACACAGGTGTATGCTTTGTCTTGGAAGTAGAAGCCCTGCTCTCTGGTCAATGTCATGTGCTTGAAAGAGTCTATGAAAATCTGGGCTTGTGGTGGAAGAACCTGTAAAGTTATGAAGGGTAACATAATTCATCTGATCGGAAACAGATGTTTTTTAGGCTTCAAGATGAATCCATTTCCCCATTGCTTTGATCCATCCAGCTGCCTCAACCCATATGGAAAATCATGAATTATTACAATTATAATATATTGCGCCACAATACCTCTTCCAATTTGAGGTTTTGGAAGTAGTTGCTACACAACGGGGTGCCCTGTGAAGTGGGCTTTGACTTGAAATGTCAACACAGGAATTGGATTGTGTTGATTACATGTCTGATTGCTATGTTTTTTATTTTTTTAAAGAGACATGACGAACTTGCCTGAAACCTCGCAGACGCCGCAGTCACTGCCGCAGTCTTGGCAACCAGAATGACAGCGCTTTCCACGTGTTTTGTATCGATAAGACAGTCATTTATCAAATTCTGAAATTGGTTCATAATAACCAATTTTGTCAAAGATTGTATAGTATGTCTTGTCAAGGTCAGAGAACTAACGTTAGCGTTACTGCTGATACTTTTCCCCCCTTCAGCGTGGTGGACGACGTTTCCATGGAGACCATCGTTGGGTGTTACCAGCCTAAAGAGATCGTAGTGAAACCATGTGTCTGCTAATGGTTCCCATTGTAATTGATCCTTGATACATTTTGCGTACATATACATTTTGCGTACACATACACACATATATATATATATATATATATATATATATATATATATATATATATATATATATATTTTTTTTTTTTTAAAACACTGCCATTACATACTTTACAATTATTTGTTTGCGCCTCCTCTACACACAAAACACTCATTCAACACATTTTTACAAGGAAGGAGGGATGCATTTTTAGCCCTGGGGATGAAGCTACAAGCACTCAACTTTTTTCTTGTGAGGTAAGACCGAAGCAAAGATAAAACAGTTTGGAGAGGAACTGGACCAAACATCTGTTAACAGAACTCAAATATTTATTTATATATAAAAAAAGTACAAATAAAGTTGTGTAATACACACAATTACAACAGATATTACATGATGTATGGTTGACACAGTAGGACACACTAGGACAGGTTGAGTGTGTCCACCAGGTCTTTGTAATGGTATTTGTCTGATATCGTCTCTACCTTGTCCCAGGCCTGGATGCTTCCCAAAACGGTCAGCACGTCGCTCACCACAGCCCTACAGAAACCACATTACATACATTAACATCAAAACACTACCTTCACCATGGTACATTAATCTGCCTATATCCTAAAAGTACATTTGAGGTAGGTAGGCAGTGTTACCGTGTGTTTGGGTGGTCAGGCTGCTCTTTGCAGACTGAATGGGCAGTCTGGAGGAGGTGGTCACTGAAGGACTTCAGCTGAGAGGGACAGGAGCTCACGTCTTTAAACCAGGACTTAGGAAAACACACAGCAACCTGCTCAGAGAGGAAGAGCGAGAGGCAAATCTTCGTTCATTTGAGAAAAACTTGAAAATGACACCACTAAACTGAGTCATCTCTAAAGACAGCAGAGCAGTTATTCCCCAAGCAAACAACTAGCAACCTCCATAGACAATACATTAACATTAGACACACATGCGATTCACCTACACACCTTTTTACATGTGTGGACAGAGTCATGTGAGTGGGTCTCGTTGAGTAGCGGCATCATCAGGTAACGGTTCAGGAGCTTGTCCAACATTAGTTCCTTCAGAACATGTTCAGATATCAGCCCATCCCACAGGCCAACGTTACCTAGCAGCTGATGCACAAGATAGAAAACGACACTAAAAGCATTGGATGTTACAGAAATAGAAAGAGACAATCAAATCAAATTGTATTTGGTCACATGCGCCAAATACAACAGGTGTAGTAGACCTTACCTTGAAATGTTTCCTTACAAGCCCTTAACCAACAATTTAGTTCAAGAAAGAGTTAAGAAAATATCTACTAAATAAACTAAAGTAAAAAATAAAATCAAAAAGAAACAAAATAACAGTAATGAGGCTTTATACAGGGGGTACCGGTACAGAGTCAACGTGCAGGGGTACAGGTTAGTCCAGGTCATTTGTACATGTAGGTAGTGGTAAAGTAACTTTGCATAGATAATAAACAGCGAGTAGCAGCAGTGTACAAAACAAATGGGGGTGGGGGTCAATGTAAATAGTCCAGGTGACCATTTGATTAATTGTTCAGCAGTCTTATGGCTTGGGGGTAGAAGCTGTTAAGGAGCCTTTTGGAACTAGACTTGGCACTCCAGTACCGCTTTCCGTGTGGTAGTAGAGAGAACAGTCTGACTAGGGTGACTGGAGTCTTTGACAATTTTTTAGGGTCTTCCTCTGACACCGCCTAGTATATAGGTCCTGGATGGCAGGAAGCCTGGTCCCAGGGAGGTACTGGGCCGTACACACTACCCCCTGTAGCGCCATACGGCCGGATGACGAGCAGTTGCCATACCAGGCAGTGATGCAACCGGTCAGGATGCTCTCGATGGTGCAGCTGTATACCTATTTGAGGATCTGGGGAACATTTCTATATCTTTTCAGTCTCCTGAGGGGGAAAAGGCATTGTCGTGCCCTCTTTAGGACTGTCTTGGTGTGTTTGGACCATGAGAGTTTGTTGGTGATGTGGACACCAAGGAACTTGAAGCTCTCGACCCGCTCCACTACAGCCCCGTTGATGTGAATGGCGGCATGTTCGTCCCCTCCTTTTCCTGTAGTCCACGATCAGATCCTTTGTCTTGCTCACGTTGAGCAAGACAAAGGGAGAGGTTGTTGTCCTGGCACCACACTGCCAGGTCCCTGACCTCCTCTCTATAGGCTGTCTCATCGTTGTCGGTGATCAGGCCTACCACTGTTGTGTTGTCAGCAAACTTAATGATGGTGTTGGAGTTGTGCTTGGCCACGCAGTCGTGTGTGAACAGGGAGTTCAGGGGGAATAGGCATGCACCCCTGAGGGGCCCTGTGTTGAGGATCCGTGTGGCAGATGTGTTGGTGCCTACCCTTACCACCTGGGGGTGGCCTGTCAGGAAGACCAGGATCCAGTGGCAGAGGGAGGTGTTTAGTCCCAAGGTCCTTAGCTTAGTGATGAGCTTTGTGGGCATTATGGTGTTGAACGCTGAGCTGTAGCCAATGCAGCAAAGTCTGGGAATATAGTGCACTCAAAGTTTTCAAACCCCTCAACTTTTTCCACAATTTGTTACGTTACAGCCTTATCCTAAAATAGATTAAATAGTTTCCCCCCCTCATCAATCTACACGCAATACCCCATAATGACATCAAAATACCCCATAATGACAAAGCAAAACCAAAAAAATAAAACTGAAATATCACATTTACATCAGTATTTCAGACCCATTACTCAGTACTTTGTTAAAGCACCTTTGGCAGCAATTACAGCCTCGAGTTTTGGTTATGACAATACAAGTTTGGCACACATGTATTTGGGGAGTTTCTCCCATTCTTCTCTGCAGATCCTCTCAAGCTCTGTCAGGTTGGAGGGGGAGTGTCGCTGCACAGCTATTTGCAGGTCTATTTTCAGATATTCAAATCAGGTTCAAGTCCGGGCTCTGGCTGGGCCACTCAAGGACATTCAGACACTTGTCCCGAAGCCACTCCTGCGTTGTCTTGGCTGTGTGCTCAGGGTCGTTGTCCTGTTGGAAGGTGAACCTTCGCCCCAGTCGGAATTCCTGAGCCCTCTGGAGCAGTTTTTCATCTAGGATCTCTGAACTTTGCTCCGTTCATCTTTCCCTCGATCCTGACTCGTCTCCCAGTACCTGCCGCTGAAAAACATCCCCACAGCATGATGCTGCCACCACCATGTTTCACCGTAGGGATGGTGCCAGGTGTCCTCCAGACGTGATGTTTGGCATTCAGGTTGTGATAAAGCCCGAGATCAAACCCAGGTCTGTAGTGACGCCTCTAGCACTGCAATGCAGTGCCTTAGACCGCTGCACCAGTTGGGAGGCCATCTGCTTTTATTTATTTTTTCATTTGCAAAACTTTCTAGAAACCTGTTTTCGCTTTGTCATTATGGGGTGTTGTGTGCAGATTAATTAATATATATATTTTTTTAATAAGGCAGTTACGTAAAAAATGTGGAAGGGTCTGAATACTTTCCGAATGCACTGTAGCTGCACTAACCAGCACACAAAGCTCTGTCTATCTCTTGACTTAACTATTGGTGGTAATTTTGGTAATTTTCTGCATTAGGCTATTGTTCATATGTGTATTTCACACTATGTTGAGGTAAACATCTTAGTATAATGCTTGTATGGATAATTCATGTCATTGTCACCAATCAAATGCATTGCAGTTAAAACCGACTGACTACCACCACAGATTTCTGTATGTTAGCTATGCTACCAGTTTATACGAACTGGAGTTAACATTTGTAGTGGGAAGTTTCAATGGGCTAACTGAGCCACATGGTCACTACAGTACACCATCAACTCATGGGAAGCACACCATTGAAAAAAGACAATATTTTAAAACAGTGTTTTTACGTACCTTCACAGCTGTCCAGAACTGCTGGTCTCTGAACCTCCTCTGTGGAGAGGACTTGTCATCTAAAAACCTGTCAAAACACCTGGCAGTTATGGTCAAGTAAGCTACGTTATGACAAGCTTGGTATAAACACATGTTCCAGTGTGAAATTTCTAGCTCAGGGCTCTCCAACCCTGTTCCTGGTGAGCTACCATCCTGTACGTTTTCGCTCCAACTCTAATTTAGCGCACATGATTCTAATAATTAGCTGGTTGATTAATTGATCACAACTGGGGTTAGAGTGAAAACGTACAGGAGGATAGTTCTCCAGGAACATGGTTGGAGTGCCTTGGTCTAGATGAACTACTTAAAAGAATCACATTGAGACAACCCTGGGTGGATTCACTCACTTCTTAGGGTACAGAGGAATGAAGACATCATCATCCACTGAACTCCTCAATCTACCACTCACTGCTTCAACAAACGCCTGGCAGGGGACAAGACTGAATTAAACACAGGACAGGGACAAACAGAGGGAACTAGACTTATTTACATTCTGACACACTCACAGGAAGTAGGTTACAGTGAGGGAAAAAAGTATTTGATCCCCTGCTGATTTTGTACGTTTGCCCACTGACAAAGAAATGATCAGTCTATAATTTTAATGGTAGGGTTATTTGAACAGTGAGAGACAGAATAACAACAAAAAAATCCAGAAAAACACATGTCAAAAATGTTATAAATTGATTTGCATTTTAATGAGGGAAATAAGTATTTGACCCCCTCTCAATCAGAAAGATTTCTGGCTGCCAGGTGTCTTTTATACAGGTAACGAGCTGAGATTAGGAGCACACTCTTAAAGGGAGTGCTCCTAATCTCCGCTTGTTACCTGTATAAAAAGACACCTGTCCACAGAAGCAATCAATCAGATTACAAACTCTCCACCATGGCCAAGACAAAAGAGCTCTCCAAGGATGTCAGGGACAAGATTGTAGACCTAGAATGGGCTCCAAGACCATCGCCAAGCAGCTTGGTGAAAAGGTGACAACAGTTGGTGCGATTATTCGCAAATGGAAGAAACACAAAAGAACTGTCAATCTCCCTCGGCCTGGGGCTCCATGCAAGATCTCACCTCGTGGAGTTGCAATGATCATGAGAACGGTGAGGAATCAGCCCAGAACTACACGGTAGGATCTTGTCAATGATCTCAAGGCAGCTGGGACCATAGTCACCAAGAAAACAATTGGTAACACACTACGCCGTGAAAGACTGAAATCCTGCAGCGCCCGCAAGGTCCCCTTGCTCAAGAAAGCACATATACATGCCCGTCTGAAGTTTGCCAATGAACATCTGAATGATTCAGAGGACAACTGGGTGAAAGTGTTGTGGTCAGAAGAGACCAAAATGGAGCTCTTTGGCATCAACTCAACTCGTCGTGTTTGGAGGAGGAGGAATGCTGCCTATGACCCCAAGAACACCATCCCCACCGTCAAACATGGAGGTGGAAACATTATGCTTGTTTTTCTGCTAAGGGGACAGGACAACTTCACCGCATCAAAGGGACGATGGACGGGGCCATGTACCGTCAAATCTTGGGTGAGAACCTCCTTCCCTCAGCCAGGGCATTGAAAATGGGTCGTGGATGCGTATTCCAGCATGACAATGACCCAAAACACACGGCCAAGGCAACAAAGGAGTGGCTCAAGAAGAAGCACATTAAGGTCCTGGAGTGGCCTAGCCAGTCTCCAGACCTTAATCCCATAGAAAATCTGTGGAGGGAGCTGAAGGTTCGAGTTGCCAAACGTCAGCCTCGAAACCTTAATGACTTGGAGAAGATCTGCAAAGAGGAGTGGGACAAAATCCCTCCTGAGATGTGTGCAAACCTGGTGGCCAACTACAAGAAACATCTGACCTCTGTGATTGCCAACAAGGGTTTTGCCACCAAGTACTAAGTCATGTTTTGCAGAGGGGTCAAATACTTATTTCCCTCATTAAAATGCAAATCAATTTATAACATTTTTGACATGCGTTTTTCTGGATATTTTTGTTGTTATTCTGTCTCTCACTGTTCAAATAAACCTACCATTAAAATTATAGACTGATCATTTATTTGTCAGTGGGCAAACGTACAAAATCAGCAGGGGATCAAATACTTTTTCCCCCTCACTGTAGGTTTCAAAATGTTTCTCTCCAATTCTGACTACAGCCAGTCAACTTTCTGGTTGGCATTCTTCGTGACTAGAATCTTGACTAGGGCAGTGGTTCCCAAAGCAAAGCTATATTTGAAGAATTTCAAATATATTTTGATTGAACACTTTTTTGTTTACTACATGATTCCATATGTGTTATTTCATTAGTTTTGTTGTATTCACTATAATTCTACAATAGTAAAAATAAAGAAAAACCCTTGAATGAGTAGGTGTCCAAACTTGACTGGTACTGTATATAGACAGTGCCTTCAGAAAGTATTCAGACCCCTTGACTTTCCACATTTTGTTACGTCACAGCCTTCTCTAAAATGGATTAAAAAAATAAAATAAATCCTCAGCAATCCACACAATACCCCATGATGACAAAGTGAACAGGTTAAGAAATGTTTGCAAATGTATTACAAATTCATAACAGAAATACCTTATTTACATAAGTATTCAGACCCTTTGCGATGAGACTTGAAATTGAGCTCAGGTGCATCCTATTTCCATTGATCTGTGCCTCGACACATGTCCAATCAATTGAATTTACCACAGGTGGACTCCAATCAAGTTGTAGACTTGATTGGAGTCCACCTGTGGTAAATTCAATTGATTGGGCATGATCTGGAAAGGCACACACCTGTCTATATAAGGTCCCACAGTTGACAATGCATGTCAGAGGAAAAAAACTAAGCCATGAGGTCGAAGGAATTGTCTGTAGAGATCCGAGACAGGATTGTGTCGAGGCACATATCTGGGGAAGGGTACCAAAAAATATCTGCAGCATTTAAGGTCCCCAAGAACGCAGTGGCCTCCATCATTCTTAAATGGAAGAAGTTTAGAACCACCAAGACTCTTCCTAGAGCTGGCCGTCCAGCCAAACTGAGCAATCGGGGGACAAGAACCTTGGTAAGGGAGGTGTCCAAGAACCCAATGGTCACTCTGACAGAGCTCTAGAGTTCCTCTCTAGAGAAGGGAGAACCTTCCAGAAGAACAACCATCTCTGCAGCACTCCACCAATCAGGCCTTTATGGTAGAGTGGCCAGACGGAAGCCACTCCTCAGTAAAAGGCACATGACAGCCCACTTGGACTTTGCGAAAAGGCACCTAAAGGACTCAGACCATGAGAAACAATATGCTGTGGTCTGATGAAACCAAGACTGAACTCTATGGCCTGAATGCCAAGCGTCACATCTGGATGAAACCTGGCACCATACCTAAGGCTAAGCATGGTGGTGGCAGCATCATGCTTTGGGGATGTTTTACAGGGACTGGGAGAATAGTCAAGATTGATGCAAAGATGAACAAAGCAAAGGACAGAGAGATCCTTGATGGAAACTTGCTCCAGAGTGCTCAGGACCTTAGACTGGGGTGACGGTTCACTTTCAAACAGGACAATGACTTTAAGTACACAGCCAAAACAACACAGGAGTGGCTTTGGGACAAGTCTCTGAATGTCCTTGGAGTGGCCCAGCCAGAGCCCGAACTTGAACCCGATCGAACATCTCTGGAGAGACCTGAAAATAGCTGTGCGGCAACACTCCCCATCCAACCTGACAGAGCTTGCTTTGTCATTTTGGGGTATTGCGTGTAGATTGATGAGGGGGGAAAAAAATTATTTCATCAATTTTAGAATAAGGCTGTAACGTAACAAAATGTAGAAAAAGTCAAGGGGTCTCAACACTTCCCGAATTCACTGTATTAGTATTTAGTTTTTTTAAAAGGTACACTTTATATACTGTTTGAAATACAAGTTAGCGTTTTTAGTCATGAATCTTGTTCTGAGGCAGCTCTGCAGAGTGGTCACTAGCTGGCACAGACACAACATCATCAAATCTGATTATAATCCTAACCTTAACCACACTGCTAACACTAAATCTTAACCTTAACCACACTGCTAACCCTAAATGCTAACCTTAACCACACTGCTAACCCTAAAGCCTAACCTTAAATTATGACCAAATATTCATAAATTTTTACAATATAGCCCATTCTGCAGCTGGCCTATATAAGACGAAGTCGCTCAGTTCTGCCTCCAGGACAGGATTCATGACAATAAAACGTCAACCTGCATTGGAAACAGAGGGGGAGACAGGCTGTGTCTGGTGGGGAGTTGCATATGTGACTGTCTGGGAGTGTTGTTGATAGACCCGGGCTCTGCACTGTAGACGCAATATTAACGGTTACCTTGACCGGTTTGCTCTTCTCTCCATCAAACAGAGAGTAGTCATCCTGCAGCCTGTGACACAGCTCAGACAGACACAGAGACTGACGGCTGGACAGAGGGTCCCACACCAACTCCACAAAACCTGGAAGGAGGAGGGACGCACATTGAAGTGAGACAGTATGGAGTTTAGTATACACACATACAAGTTTTTTACTTGTACTATTTTCTACATTGTAGAAAAATAGTGAAAACATCAAAATGATGAAATAACACATATGGAATCATGTAGTAAACAAATCAACATATATTTTACATTCTTCAAAGAAGCTATGCTTCAACGAGTGGAGAGTGAAGGAAAAGCAGCCAACAAGTGCTCAGCATATGTGGGAACTCCTTCAAGACTGTCATCAAGGCAAAGGGTGGCTATTTGAAGAATCTAAAAATATATATATATATATATATATATATATATATATGGTCATAATTTAAAATTAGGCTTTAGGGTTAGCAGTGTGGTTAAGGTTAAGATTTAGTGTTAGCAGTGTGGTTAAGGTTAGGTTTATAATCAGATTTTATGACATTGTGTCTGTGCCAGCTAGTGACCACTCTGCAGAGCTGCCTATTATTATTTTTAGATTCTTCAAATAGCCACCCTTTGCCTTAATGACAGCTTTGCACACTCTTGGCATTCTCTCAACCAGCTTCATCTGGAATGCTTTTCCAACAGTCTTGAAGGAGTTCCCACATATGCTGAGCACTTGTTGGCTGCTTTTCCTTCATTCTCCACTCGTTGAAGTGTGGATTTATATGGATTTTTATAACTTTTTTTTAGTTACTACATGATTCCATGTGTTATTTCATAGTTTTGATGTCTTCACTGTTATTCTACAATGTAGAAAATAGTAAAAATAAAGAAAAACCCTTAATATTAGTGTCCAAACTTTTGACTGGTACTGTATATATGCATGTATGTGTGTATGGTGACCTTGTATCTTGGGCAGGAGAGTCTTCTCTATGATAGCAGGCAGTGTTTTCCTGTCAGTGTGCTCTGCCTCCTGGTAACCCAGTCCGTGACAGAACGTCTCTACAGCAGAGAACCACGGCAGAGCCTCAAAGTCCTCTCCTGCAGCCTGATACACACAGAGAATTATTATATGACACCATATACTTAGGTATGTCAAAATAAAACACAAAGAATGAACAGTGTGACATCCAGTATGGATTTTGTACAGAGTGTGTGTGTGTGTACCGTACCTGTAGGGGGTTCCAGCCTAAAAGTTGGTGTCTGATGAGTGGGTTGAGTAGTTTGGGCAGACAGAGGCTGATGTAGGCTGAGTGGTAGGACTCGGAGAAGGCTACTCTCCACTCGTTGAAGCGAGACAGAACCTTCTTCACCTCCCAGAAGTCCTCCTGCACGTCACAGAACACATCCTGGGACCTGCTCAGGATCTCCGCTGAATTAGACAGGAGGGATAAAGAGATGTGAGAGTGGAAACGCTGTCTGTTATTCTACGGTTTAGAGAGCAGCACTAAACTCTATATATATTTAGAATATTGCAAACACCCATTTGGGAATGAAATACTAAGCTGAATTCAAGGTGTCACCAACACACATTTGGTAAGTGGAGGACATATGTCCTCACCCAAGACAGCTACACCTCTCACCTCTCTCCCTCTGCAGTTCTGCCTCTTCCTCAGGGGAAGGCTCGCTGTCGGCGGTCAGGCTACCATAGTCTTCCTCACCTGGCTCTCCTGACTCCCTGGATGATCAGATCAAACAGTAGTTGGAAATGACCGCGTGACATTGTGAGGCAGTGGTGGAAAAGACTGCGTAACATTGTGAGGCAGTGGTGGAAATGACCGCGTAACATTGTGAGGCAGTGGTGGAAATGACCGCGTAACATTGTGAGGCAGTGGTGGAAATGACCGCGTAACATTGTGAGGCAGTGGTGGAAATGACCGCGTAACATTGTGAGGCAGTGGTGGAAATGACCGCGTAACATTGTGAGGCAGTGGTGGAAATGACCGCGTAACATTGTGAGGCAGTGGTGGAAATGACCGCGTAACATTGTGAGGCAGTGGTGGAAATGACCGCGTGACATTGTGACGCAGTGGTGGAAATGACCGCGTGACATTGTGACGCAGTGGTGGAAATGACCGCGTAACATTGCGAGGCAGTGGTGGAAATGACCGCGTAAAATTGTGACACAGTGGTGGAAATGACCGCGTGACATTGTGACACAGTGGTGGAAATGACCGCGTAACATTGTGACACAGTGGTGGAAATGGCCGCGTAACATTGTGACACAGTGGTGGAAATGACCGCGTAACATTGTGACACAGTGGTGTAAATGACCGCGTAACATTGTGACACAGTGGTGGAAATGACCGCGTAACATTGTGACACAGTGGTGGAAATGACCGCGTAACATTGTGACACAGTGGTGGAAATGACCGCGTAACATTGTGACACAGTGGTGGAAATGACCGCGTGACATTGTGACACAGTGGTGGAAATGACCGCGTGACATTGTGACACAGTGGTGGAAATGACCGCGTGACATTGTGACACAGTGGTGGAAATGACCGCGTAACATTGTGACACAGTGGTGGAAATGACCGCGTAACATTGTGACACAGTGGTGGAAATGACCGCGTAACATTGTGAGGCAGTGGTGGAAATGACCGCGTAACATTGTGACACAGTGGTGGAAATGACCGCGTAACATTGTGAGGCAGTGGTGGAAATGACCGCGTGACATTGTGACAGGTGAACGCTAAAGCGATGTGTAAGTACTAAAGGGAGTATTCTCACTCACCTTTTATTTGTCTTCTCATTCCCGCTTTCCCCAGAGTCTCCTTCCCTTTGTGGATCAGTGGCATCTAGAGTGAGAGAGTGATAATAAGTCTAGAAATTCACCCAACTACAGCTAGAAAAAATAAAACAGATCAAGAGAGTGTGAGGAGGAGTACTATGGTTAACATTCTGCCTTTTCACTGACTAGGACCACACAATCATAGTACACAAACACACTCACAGCTGAGCTGCTGTAGGCGACATGACTCCTGCCGTATGGCCTCTCGTCTCCTTGACAACAGTACCTCCGCCTGGTCAGACAGAAGAGTGTGCATGTCCACCTCCACACTGTTGATCTCTACCACCTAGAAATGATCAATTAATCAGTCAATCACTCTTATTATCACCCCTCCTTAACACTGTCTCAATCACAAACGTTCACATTATATCTCACAGTGCTTCTGTTTGTCATTTTAAAGAACAGATCATGCCAACAGACACTTCCAGAATCCCTCTGTTCTCTGACCTTCTCTCCGAGACATTCCACCAGGTTCTGAATGTAGGTGTTGGTGTCCCGGTAGAACTGAAGCTGGCGATCGGAGGAACTGTTCTCCAGGTTCTCCAGAGAGGTTCTAGAGCTGTCCATGTCCACCTCTATCCTCCTCAGGTCTGCCTCATGAGCCCTGTGGACCTCCCGCAGATCATACAGTCTGGAGAGGGGGAGGAGAGGAAGAAGGAGAGGTATGGTGGGAGGATGAACGGGAGAGAGAAGAGAAATGGAGAAAAGGTGGAGCTTTGATTTACTAGACAAACATTTTTCAGCTAGAGTACATGAGGTATATTGTATTGAGAGGGCAATGGAAGGATAAATGAACTGACTTCCCAGTGATCCTCTTCTTCACCACGCTGAGGCTGATGGGAGGCAGACACTCTGGGATGTTGACTCTCTGTTTCCGTCTACTACTACTGCTGCTCCTCACAGAGCCACTGCCCTCACTGCCTGATGGACTCTAGGGGGACAGACAGAGTTAGGTGGTGGAATTAAAGTGAAAGTGTGTGTGTGTGGGTAGGTGAGACAGAGGGGTGACTATATTACCTGTTCCCCAGGGTGTCTCTTGACTCCCTTTCCAATCTGTTGCTCCTCCCAGAGGTTGTTGTCCTCGCTCTCCTGGTCGTCAGACTCACTAGCACCACTACCTCCTGTACCAACACAGGCAGGGATGGAGCGACAGAAACATACACAGAAATACAGAGAGAAAGACAGACTTGTCACTACCTCCTGTACCGAACAGGCAGGGATAGAGCAACAGAGCCCTATAGGGAAATACAGAGAGAAAGACACTGCCACTCCCTCCAGTATCAACACAACAAAGACTAAAAACAAAGATAACACATTTCAGCACTCAGTCAAAGGAGGTGTGATAAGGTCATCTACAACTCACTACACTGTCTCGAAGCCATAGATACATCATTATGGGGTTTGATTATAAACTGCCTGTTTATTATTCATTACTAAAACGAATAAAAAAATAAACTGTTGTCCAGGACCACAAAACAATAGATCCTCCATTCTCTCAACTCTCTCCTCTCACCAATCTTCTCTGCTATCCTCTCCCTGATGGTTTTGGACCGTGGGGCAAACTCAATCCTGCGTTCATGGTCGTCTGGCTCATCATCATCATCATAATCTTCGTCAGTGCGTTCCTCCAGGTCCTGGTCTGGGGTCCGGGGGGAGCTCTCCCCATCTCTCCCCAGGGAGATATAGTCTTTCTGGGCTCTGGCCGCCTGACGCTGCCTTCTGGCCGCCTGGATCCTTCTTGCATCTGGGATCACCACTACACACACACACACACACACACACACACACACACACACACACACACACACACACACACACACACACACACGGGATGTCTCTTCAGAATGCTGCCTATCTCTGTGTAGACCAGTGATGGACCATCTTACCCTGCAAGGGGCCGTTGTAGCTACAGGCTGGTTAAGACAAACTCATTCTTCGGAGCTATTTGATTTTGTCCATTTCCTGAAACAAACTTTTGCGTCTACCAGCCAGTGCGGCTGACTGATAAAAAAAATACAATTTAAATAAAACTTACTAGCCACTCAGAATTTCCACCAGCATTTGGCTGATTGCTGGTGGACATTTTTGGCATTGGATAAATTATAGCCTTTTCTTTGGAGCCCTAGCTATCTGTGAGACTGACCTGGTTTCTGTTTCTGAGTGGAGGACTTGGAGGATGTGGAGGACATGGAGGAGGCAGAGCTGGATGTGGTTGACTTGGCACCTCCCTCTCCGTCACTCTCTGATGACAGTTCTTCTCCGGACACATTGCTACCGGACCTCTCTTTCTGGGACGCAACCACAGTCACATCTTTCCTGGCTGGGGTCAAAACAGACATGGTTAGACTGATCAATCATCTAGCCGTAACAGTGGTGTGTTTTTACAGCATTAAAATGGCAACGTTGTGCTCACCAGTAGGCCGGGAGGTCTTTGCAGGGGAAGCCTCCTTTCTCCTGGCTTGGAAGACCACAGCTTTATCTGACGATTTCTTTAGTTTGAACTCAGATCCTTCAAAATGGGAAGAGAGAGAGAGAGAAAAAAACTGTTATTAATAACACAACTGATTGTCTCTCTAAATCAAGACATTGGGTTCACCGTACATCTGAAATGGCTTCATATCCTTGTCAAACATGTTATTGAAACCTTGGGTGAATCTAAATTGTATTTCCTTGATTCCTCATGCCCTCCCCTCTGATCTTCTCTTCCAATGTGTTTTGAGAAGGAGGCAAGAAGCAACAATGCATGGAATCAAGGAAATACAATTGTGATTCACCCCTCTCCTCCACCTGAACTAGAGAACTAGCCAGGTGAAGGATAGGAAATTCATATATGGAAAATTAAATTAATGTCCCATATTGTTGCCGCCACCAGTCCTGTGTTTTCACTTTTCAGACAGTACAAATTAAGGACAAGGAGGGGAAGCCACTTTACAGAAACTCTTACACAACACCCACATTACTGTCAGTTAGTGACGTTTGAAATACGTCTGTGGACTGTGAGTTTACATAACAAAACAAGTCAAACGCTTACCTTCTTTCTCATTAGAGAAGCTGAGCACGTTTCCTTTCTTCTTCCGTCCATTGTTGTCCTCTTTACTGTTAGGCGGTCTAGTGCCAACGATCGGCCCGCTAGTACCATATTCTACCGCGTCTTCAGCACCACTCGAGTCCGACTTGGGTGTCATCGCCTCCCGCTTGGAACTGCATGAGATTCCCCGATTCTGCGGCAACTTGACGGGCTTTATGCTAGAAGCGGTAGCTTGTGTTTTACTTCCATCATCCTCTCCGCTCTTCTGTTCATCTTCATCGCTCGATTTTCCTTTCCTTTGCCTGAAGTTTCTTCGCGGTTTCTTGTTGAACATTTTCAGGACAAGGTGATCGCCATGTAAATAAATCGCAATACGGTAAGTCGGAAATACATTTGAGAAGACGTAAATCTCTCGGAAATCTTCTCGAAATGCATTTTGGGTCATGTAGTTAGTCAGTGTCGGGGAATCGGGGGTGCGTTCACGGTCACAATAAAGACGTTTTAATTATATCAATATTTTACCAATCTCTGAAATTATAGTATTATGTGATAGTTACAGTATTATGTGATTAATAGAATAAAAACACTATGGAAATCTTAAAAACAGTAAGAGTATTTTCTTATTATTGTTTCCTTGTCCTCCTTTTTAGCTGATCCAACAAGAAGAATACCCATAGACATCCCAAAATTGTATCTGATCCATCATGGCATTTGTGAGAGCATGGGCAGCGCCATTGAGGCCATCTCCATTTTGAAGTAAGCCTAGTCAATTTTGTTATTCTACTACTTCTATGTATTGGCAAACAAACTGAAAGGGTGCATACTTCCACCTAGAGTGTGTTGTTTGAACATGTATAAAGCCAAGGTTGGCGATTTACTGCCTCCTACAGATATAGAATGTTTGTTCACAAGAAGTTGAACATTATTCCTTAGTAGTTCATTCTTTTTAAATCTAAAGGCACAACCTCAACTTGAGCCAATGTCTTCAGTAGTTCAACATGTTATTACTCCAACCTCATGAAAGTGACAAACTCACACATTTACATTTTTGTCAAAAACAACATTATACTGAAGGCGTGCCTTTGATTTGACGGCCTGCACAGTTCCGCGCCAGACAACCTTTCAAATCAAATCAAATCCAGATGATGTGTTTCTGCATGAGCTAAACTAGCCAACGTCGCCATGACAACACCTTAAAGCGTAATCAGGGATTTCTATTAGAGAATAAGTTTCTGCCTATCTTCATACTGTACTGTCTTTGACTGATCCCTCCTGATGACCCAGATGGAATCATGTGATCCTTCCTTAACCCATAGGAAGTCGCACACAGTTGACTACTTCAAAATGGTGAAAGTCCTCAATGGCGCGGCCCATGCTAAAACAGGATTCCGGCCACTACAGTCCTCTATGGGAATTATTTGGAAATATTCTGTCCTCTGCAGGGGTTAGCAAAGTCACAAAAATGATGCAGGAGCTTCAAAGGGGCAAAAAGCCGTGTGTTGTTATGGTTCTTGATAGCCAGATAGCAAGCAATAATTACAAGAAACTGTCATGGTGAATTGTGTATGTTCGTTTGATCTTATTCTTGATACCATGTCTTGTTTGGAGGTGTTTTGTATGATGTCATGTCTATGCTAATCAGTAGCGGTGCGGGGGTAAAATCACTGAGGAAGCCAAACATTGGGTTGTTATTTGACCTGAAATGCACAAGGTCCTCTACTCCGAGAATTAATCCACAGATAAAAGGGTAAACCGAGTTTGTTTCAAGTAATCTCTCCTATTTAGGCGGCTTCTTCTTCTTTGGACTTTATATGGCGGTTAGCAACCAACTTTAAGGTGCATTACCACCACCACCGACTGGAGTGTGGACCTCAGTTCATCTTTCAATCACCCATGTGGGTATATGCTCCTAAAAACCAATGAGGAGATGGGAGAGATGGGACTTGCAGCGCGTCAAGTATAACAAATAGAACAAAGTTCTATTTTAACAGAATTTGAAGTATGCTCCCTCTAATTCTCTCTCCCTCTCTCCCTCCCCTCCCAGAGGACCTGAGCCCTACGATCATGCCTCAGGACTACCTGGCCTGGTGACTCCTGGCTGTCCCCAGTCAACCTGGTTGTGCTGCTGCTCCAGTTTCAACATTTCTGCCTGCGGCTAGGGAACCCTCACCTGTTCACTGGACGTGCTACCTTGTCCCGGACCTGCTGTTTTCAACTCTTTCTCTCTCAACCACACCTGCTGTCTCGACCTCTGAATGCTCGGCTATGAAAAGCCAACTGACATTTACTCCTGAGGTACTGACTTGCTGCACCCTCTGCAACCACTGTGATTATTATTTAACCCTGCTGGTCATCTATGAACGTTTGAACATCTTGAAGAACAATCTGGCTTTAAATGACCATGTACTGTTATAATCTCCACCCGACACAGCCAGAAGAGGAGTGGACACCCCTCAGAGCCTGGTTCCTCTCTAGGTTTCTTCCTAGGCTCCTGCCTTTAAGGATTTTTTTCTAGCCATGGTGCTTCTACATCTGCATTGCTTGCTGTTTGGGGTTTTAGGCTGGGTTTCTGTATAGCTCTTTGACATCTGCTGATGTAAAAAGGCCTTTATAAATACATTTGATTGATGATCACAAAACCAGATAGCAACTTCTGTCCGGTGAAGTCCACGATGCATATCGCATGTAACAGACGGTTACTTGACCTACAGCATGGTCAAGCGAGTTAGTATCCAACATTTTCGGCCCACTAAACAACTATTGATTTAGAACCACAGACAGTTACTGCAAGTGGCAAAGAAAACAGCAGCTGCGTCCAAAATTCCTGCACCATTTCAACTTCAACATCATCAAATCACCTCTGCTTAGTCTAATACAGTGACAACTTAAAGATACCAAAAACGATTTAGTCCAATCAACATAAGCTAAACATGATGTGGCTGTCCATGGTTCTGATTTCTGTTTGCTCGTGCGCGAGTGCACGTTTGTGCAAGTAGAAAAACATGTTGATTCACCCTACTTGTAGAGAAACGCCAATGCCATCCTCCTCTCTTTCATGTTGAGGAAACGGTCTATCATACAGTACACACTTTTATTTTTTGTTGTCCTAGGCTACCTGGCTAAAATGCTTGCTCGCTAGCCTGACTTCCATTCATGGGCAACGTTAGCTAGTTAACATTAGCCTTCTACATCTAGCTACATATAGAACTTCCATCCTCTCAGGCCAGGGGCGCAACAATGTATGAATGAATGGTTGGATCAGAATCACCATTATAATAATTGGCCAGTACTGAAAATTAAGTAAAACCACAAGTCCAAATCCCTATCTCCATCCATTGCTAATTTAGGAAAGGGACAATTGTAGCTAGCTAGGTAGCCACTGGAGGACAACAACACAATGAGATGCAACAATTCAAGTTGTTTCTCTTAATGACGTATGGGATTTGACAGAAGAGACAACAAATCCAAGCTGGCTTCCCTTGACACTTTTTTTTCTTCCCGGCAGGACCATTCACAGTTGAACTCGCTCAGTTTAGCTCAACGCTGATTGGCACATTTTTTATACTTTTATTGTCAAGGGAGTCCAAATTCTCTCTACGGGTGGCAACAATGTCATACTCATTTGGATCAGACAGTATCAGATAGATGGCCTACACATAGAGACAGAGGGATGCTGTTTTACTCGCTCGGATGCTTTCTCCTGTCAGAGACGTTCTGCCTTTTGTGAATTGAAGGACAATTATGAAACACAAAGACATGAAAGATAAATAATTTCATGTTTTTTTTTTGGGGGGGGGGTGGCTTCCCTTGGCGTCCATGAATAAACACAACTGATGATAATATTGCAAAATATTTGCTAGCTAGCTAATCAACAACTGTAAAGATGTATTTGAGAATCAAGTGCTCATTATGCAACTTTGTTTTCAATAAACGTTGGGGATGAAATATAGTTTACCCCATAGTTGTGCACCAGTCGGATTTGTTGCTAAACAACCAACCCGTCCATAGAGGGAAGTTGGGAGACTACAGCATCAATTCTTTCGACAACAGCTGAGTGGCTACTCCACCAGACTGACTCTGGTCTTCCAACATGACGCCTGGTGCAGTTGCTAGGTGATTGTGACGCAACTGCAAGGCCTCTTTAGGCAGTAGAATTTAAAATGTATCAAAGAACTGATGGGGCAACTTCCAGCGACACACACAGCCGTGTGTGTGTGTGTGTGTGTGTGTGTGTGTGTGTGTGTGTTTGTGTGTGTGTGTGTGTGTGTGTGTGTGTGTGTGTGTGTGTGTGTGTGTGTGTGTGTGTGTGTGTGGCTGGCTTGGGAAGTCAGTATGTCTGTAGGCATAAATCTTGGATCAGTTTACCCTCTGGCAGTACAACCACAGAGATCCTATTAAATTACTATGCCATGTTTCCTAATCACACAAAATTGAATTGAATTGTCTTTGGGGTACAAATAGACTGTCCCAGTCTATCTAACCTTCTGTCACAGTTTACCAAATGCGAACTGAAAATATGGTTTATGACCCACCCATTTGTATTTGACAAGGTCAAATCATGATGCCAGTGATCTTGAGGTCGGAAAGTCGGAGCTCTAGAAAGATGCCCGAGTTTCCGACATGGAATTCTGAGTTGGATGGTCATTCAAAAGATTTTTCCCCTGTTGGAACTAGCTTTTTTTCTTCAGAGTTCCCAGTTGTTTTGAACTCAATAACGTCAGAAGTTGGAGATTTCAGAGTTCCCAGTTGTTTTGAACACAGCAATATAGTAATCAGATGCCCAATGGTGCAGTTGATGACGTGGCACCCAACCATTAGTTGATGCATGCAACGTCTTAGGAGGGGTACACGACCAATAACTGACCGCAAAACTGACCTTAGATCAGGGGTGGAAGGATGTGACACGTCCCAAGATGGATGACGAGGAGGAGACCTGGCTGACGACTGTGGCACATTTTGCAGGCATGGCCAGGCTAGCGATAGCCAGACTAGTACATTGGGTTCAGGAACAGAAGGTGGGTATGTTCTGCAAACAGTACAGTGGATGAAGGTGAGGCATGAGTGTGGTGAACAGATAGATGTGATTATGGACAGCGAGGAGGAAGAAGAAGAGCCCAGTGCAGGAGGGAGTATGTGTTGAGGAAGAATGGCACCAAGTACTACAAAACGTACTCTGCTGTCTCTGATGGCTCACAAATTGAACTTGACGAGAGTGAGGATGAATTACCTGTGGTGGTAGGTGTGGTGGAGACCTCAGAGTCCCAGCCTCACACCGATGGTCATGCAAAGAATGATTCTGGCCCAGTGGGAGTGACATTTTTGGAGAAAGTGGATCCCTGCCTTTTGGCTGACCCACATGTAGTCTCAGGCTGGGTGGAAAATAAATTGGTTACTGTTAAATCAGTGAAGGTTGTTCGATTTGGACTTGTGATAATTTTCCATGTTTCTTCCACCCAGAGGGAGCAAGGGACAAGACCTGTGACTTGCTTTGCTCTCCGGAGCAGGGCGCCTTTAAAAGGAGTGATTATTGGGGTGTCGTTAAGTGTTGAGGTGGAGCAACTGAAATGGAGGATTCCCCGTGTCTGTGATGCCCGTTGTCTGGTGTGACGCAGACCCGGTGGCGAGCGTGTTGAAACTGAGAAGACACGGTCTGTCCTTTTGAGTTTTGAAGCGGAGTCTTTAACTGGCAAAGTCATGTTAGTATATGTCAGTTAACCCTTGAGAGCTTTTGTGCCGAACCCACTAAGGTGTTTTAGATGCCAAGCTTATGGTCATGATGCAGCAGTGTATAGGATGGAGATTCCGAGATGTGAGAATTGTGCAGGAGGGCATGGGACAAACAAATGTGTCGTATCGGGGGATCAGAAGAATTGTGCAGGAGGGCATGGGACAAACAAATGTGTCGTATCGGGGGGATCAGAAGAATTGTGCAGGAGGGCATGGGACAAATAAATGTGTCGTATCGGGGGGATGAAAAGAATTGTGCAGGAGGGCATGGGACAAATAAATGTGTCGTATCGGGGGGGTCAGAAGAATTGTGCAGGAGGGCATGGGACAAACAAATGTGTCGTATCGGGGGGGATCAGAAGAATTGTGCAGGAGGGCATGGGACAAATAAATGTGTCGTATCGGGGGGATATGTTGCTGGGGATCAGAAGTTCCCGGTGCAATAGAGACAGTTTGAGGTTGTCAGAGTCGAACAGAAGGTGCCATATGCTGAGTAGAGGATGATAAGTCAGGGGTGAGTAGTAGTCCTAGGCCAATACATAGAGATACAAATTTGTGCTTCAGTAAGGTTGGCTTCTTAGCATTAATTGCCATGGTTATCACCTGTACCGCATAAATGGAATGCAAATAACAGAGAATAGATGTTGTGTTGACAGCTGCAGAGAAGTAGCTGGTTCAAATCCAGGCTACATCACATCTGGCTGTGATTGGGAGTCCCGTAGGGTTGGAGCACAACTGGCCCAGCTTCGTCCGGGTTGGGCTGGGGTAGGCAGTCATTGTAAATAAGAATTTGATCTTAACTGACTTGTCTAGTTAAATAAAAGTTAAATGAACATTTTTTAAAAGTACTAGGGATGTACAAGGTTTTACTGCAGAAGAGTAACAAGGTGTGTTGAACGAAAGAGACCTGTCCTCCCAGGCCATCAGCCTGGAGTAGGAGCAGTAAGGGTCAAAGTTATGCTATATAGGTGTAGGGTTAGTTGTTGGTACAATTTTAAATGGTGCTTCCTTTAAATGTTTGTGTCACAAAATGTAACGTGATCGACCACACACTCCCGCACAGTAGGTGGCGGCATGCACAAACAAATGTGCGAACGTTACTATACCGACGATGAAGATTGTCTAATCAGCTGGATAACTCCATGCGCGCTCCCCTCCTCCCAGTCAAACTTCGGCGTGCCCGCGCACCGGCGACTCACCTGTTATCCATGTTGTCTATGTGACCAAGCTGTCAGCAACAGGTCCGGTTTATTAAACTACACATTACTCTCGGAATTACACCATCCTGCCATTACGAGACGGCTGCATAACGCCAGGGAGACCTTGTCGGGGGTATTTAGATTTTTCACTGGGGACAGAAAAGAAGATAAAGTTGACGTTTTTTTTGCCCAATGGTGAGAGGTAAGCGACCCCAAACTGCCTTTCCCAGCGAGCTCATGTTATCTTTGTTGGGATGATATTGCTTGTGAAAACATTGAGCTACTGTCCTTACTTAAATAAAATATTGATTGAATGTACTTAGCTACGTACTAGTTGTATTATGCCTAACTAGGGATTTTTGTTGTTGTTGTTGATGCACTTGAAATATGGATTGTTTTTTAAATCAACACTGATAGTGTGCCTTCCTCACACGAACTCGTTTGAAGTTGGTCGACTAAACGATAGCAACGTCTGCTTTGTCATTTTAGCTATCTAGATAGCTAATAATTAGTCTGCTGTGTTTAAAACCGTATTTCATGCACAAAACTCCCTTAGATTTCTCAAACCAAACTTGTTGAGCAGGTTGCAAATTAGTCTCTCTTGCTTGAGAGAAGTGATCAGAGAATTCCACAGTAGCCAGCTAGGTGTCAGTTTTAGATTTGATAGCAGCAGTACAATGCAAAGTGGTTCTGATACTATTGATACGGTTAGCCTACATTGTAAATAAACTAAATCGTCCTATCCTCCACTTGAACGGTTGTTTTGTGTCTGATGTTGTCCATAGATCTACATACCCAGGGACTAAACAGCAATTTCAATCATTATCATCTGGTCATTCCAAACAGTATAACGATCATACTGTATAAAGCATCATGACTGTTTACTTTGTGTTTTCTGGCAGCAAACCTTGGTGATGTGATTCTACACAGATGTAACATCCCATCCCCCAGGCAGGCTGCTGTTGTTGATAGTGGAGTGGACATGGTATTAGATATATTATCTTCTAGTAGGCCTGCATTCATTTGGGTAGCGCTGAATGATCCAGACTCACCTGTATAGAGCAGGTGGGGAAGGTTGAACTCATGGTTGATTATTTAACACTGTCAAGCAGACTGCACTGCACACAACCTGCTTTGTTTTCCATAACTTGAGGGCCATCGAATAGGGATCAACAACAGAGCTAGTGAGGAACGGGGATAAACAAAGCTGTGACAGGGGACATGGATACACAGAGCTGTGTTGGGGACATGGATAAACAGAGCTGTGTTAGGGGACATGGATAAACAGAGCTGTGTTAGGGGACATGGATACACAGAGCTGTGTTAGGGGACATGGATACACAGAGCTGTGTTAGGGGACATGGATACACAGAGCTGTGACAGGGGACATGGATACACAGAGCTGTGACAGGGGACATGGATACACAGAGCTGTGACAGGGGACATGGATAAACAGAGCTGTGTTAGTGGACATGGATACACAGAGCTGTGACAGGGGACATGGATACACAGAGCTGTGACAGGGGACATGGATACACAGAGCTGTGACAGGGGACATGGATAAACAGAGCTGTGACGGGACGGGGATAAACAGAGCTGTGACAGGGGACGGGACGGGGATAAACAGAGCTGTGACGGGACGGGACGGTGATAAACAGAGCTGTGTCGAGACAGGGGGACGGGGACAAACAGAGCTGTGTTAGGGAACGGGGATAAACAGAGCTTTGTTGGGACAGGGAAATTGATAAACAGAGCTGTGTCAAGGGATGGGACGGGGATAAATAGAGCTGTGATATTGAAAATATCTAAATTGGTCAGTCCAAAATGACTTTTTAATGACCTGTTACCAAGTCGTTTACGGTTTCTATTCCTTTTAGTTTTCCATGCGGACCAATGTATCGGTGAATTCCTAAAACCTATCCAAGGATTGTTCCATAAGGTTGTGTTTTTAGGGAGTAATACTGTTTTTTTGTAGAATACATTTCATTTTCTTCCATGTTTTTATGGTGTTCCTAACTATGAAGTTGTTGATGTTCTTAACTTTATCCTTTGAAAATAGACACGTAAAAATATTCTGGGGATGAGCTCATCTTCAATATGTTCCCATTGTTTCTCTTTAGTGCATTGAACAATATGTCACAAGTAGAAGCCCTGGAATAGCGAGTTGATACACTTCCAAGTCAGGAAGGTTAAAACCACCCTCAGACAATGGGAGATGTCAAACTTTCCTTTTTATTCTGAATTTTATTGGCCCATATAAAGTCTTATGACCGAGTATACTTTTTTTTTAAGGAACGTCTTCAGTGGGGTAATTTGTATTATTGAAATTAAATACTGTACTGAACTCTACTCTACTCTACTGTTCTATGCTGTGCTGTACTTTGATGTTGAAACTTGTGAAACAGGCGTTCTATGATTGTTTCAGATTTGGTCCTATGTGGACCAACCAAAATTGGTCTTGTTTGGGGGCGGAACTCATTAAAATAATAGCCAGTGTGTTGTTTAATACCCAAATATGCAAAGGAGTATATTGTATATTTATACCTTTTTGTGTACCTATTTAGGATACATCACCATGAAGAGAATGACATTCATATTCATAAATATGCATTTCTATGTAGTACAGATCCCATGGTGAAATTTTGTTACCGGGTGTAAATCCACTTCACTTAATGTAAACCCAGTTTAATAACCAAAATATATTTTTTCAAAGTCTATATGTCATGTCGTAGCTGACACCCCATTCTTTCTGAAGACATCGGTGAATCTTCATTCGGAGCAGATATTTAAGACTTTTTGGAAAACCTCGGGAGACAAAAAAACTAAGAGATTGTACCGAAATTCTCTTACCAAACTTTGCATTTGCACAGTTCTTCCAGTAAATGTGGTTTTGTAAAATGTTCAGTGTAAATTTGTTAAAATTAGTCTTTGAGCATAGAGTTGTATGGTTCGTTAAACTTTGAAATCAATGGTTTATGTTTGGAATACATTTTAAGTGATAAATCTTGAATCTCATAACCCAAACTATGCCAACAGTAGCTAGCTGTTCTCCAGCTCTGGTCTTGACTGTGATCAGGGAGGGATTTTAAGTAGCTCCTCACCCGTTAATCCAGATTAAGCCTTCATCCAGATAGCCAATCCAGCCTAGATGAGATCAGGTGACCTAATATTCTCTAGATCAAGGTTGTTCATCGTTAGAACCATTAGGGCTAAATTATTCATTTAGCCTTAAGATGCTTTTGGGAAACCGTGCCCTGATCTCCATCTTGTCTGTGATTGGCTGTGGAGAACCTCATCCTTTGTAGGTCCAGACAGATATACAGATATTTACAATTTATTTATTTAACCAGGTAGGCAAGTTGAGAACAAGTTCTCATTTACAATTGCGACCTGTCCAAGATAAAGCAAGCAATTCGACACATACAACAACACAGAGTTACACATGGAGTAAAACAAACATACAGTCAATAATATAGTAGAAAAATAAGTCTATATACAATGTGAGCAAATGAGGTGAGATAAGGGAGGTAAAGGCAAAAAAGGCCATGGTGGCAAAGTAAATACAATATAGCAAGTAAAACACTGGAATGGTAGATTTGCAGTGTAAGAAAGTGCAAAATAGAAATAATGGGGTGCAAAGGAGCAAAATAAATAAATAAATACAGTAGGGGAAGAGGTAGTTGTTTGGGCTAAATTATAGATGGGCTATGTACAGGTGCAGTGATCTGTGAGCTGCTCTGACAGCTGGTGCTTAAAGCTAGTGAGGGAGATAAGTGTTTCCAGTTTTAGAGATTTTTGTAGTTCGTTCCAGTCATTGGCAGCAGAGAACTGGAAGGAGAGGCGGCCGAAGGAGGAATTGGCTTTGGGGGTGACCAGAGAGATATACCTGCTGGAGCGCGTGCTACAGGTGGGTGCTGCTATGGTGACCAGCGAGCTGAGAGAAGTTGCCCTACTGGAGTTACACAGTATTGTTGAAACGCATATCCATGAACTACTTACTATGGGCGTCACTGCTATTAGCTTCACGACTGAAAATTGGACCAGCGATGTCAGCCCCATGAGCAGTGCTGAGTCTGACGGCACAGTGGGTCGACGAGGATTTCGAAACTGAGGAAAGCCGAATTGCATGCTCAAGAATGAGCTGGTTCTTATACGCTGCTGCCATTCCAATGGCATTAGAGAACATGTTTGAAACATGACCACACTCCTAGCTCCATTCAAACAACTGTCTGGAGAAATAATGTCATCAACTGCGTCTGCAGCAGACGTGATACCCTCTGTCATGGCATTGAAACGCCTGCTCAACAAAACTGCCCATACAGACCGTGGGGTTAAAACTTACAAAAGTACTCTACTAGAGGCTGTGAACAAGCGATTCAGTGGCATTCTCTCTGAGCCTCTTTACTGTGTTGCCGCCATGCTCGACGCTAGGTACAAGGACCGCTACCTCGATGCAGACAAACATTTGCGTGAAATGTTAGACACAGCTGGACAAGATGGAAACGGACACAGTGACAGTGCGCACCAAGGAAGAAAGGCCACGGACAGACGGACACAGCTGAAACTTCACTGCTTGACATGTATGATGAAATCCTGGTTGAGACTGAACAACGAAACAGCACAGCAAGTAAGTGAAAGAAATCTGTTTTGATGATGTTTTACTGGTAATGGGACATGCGTAAATGCCAACAAAATAACTATTTGGTCTGTGTGTGTTTTGTTTAAACTATTTAACTGTACTAGAATGCTTAAAAGGCCGCAAAAATTGTAAAGATCGGTTATTGGTATCGTTTGTTTTGGCAATAAAAATATTGGATATCGGCCAAAAATGTCATATTGGTGCATCATTAACAGAGACAGAGAGACTGTTGACGTCATGTAAACTATATTTCCTTTCCAATGTTTATTGAAACATAAATACATTTGCACAATGAGCACATGTTGATTCTCAAATACATTGATACAGTTGTTGGTTAGCTAGCTAGTGAATTTGAGCCATATTAGCATAACACCTCAAAACAAGACGTGGTATCAAGAACCAGATGAAACTAGCTCAAACGAGCCACTTACGATTCCCCACAGTTTCTTGTCATCATTGCTAACTATCTGGCCGTCCAGAATCACAACAAACAGACTTCTGCCCCATTGAAACTCCTGCATCGTTTTCCTGACGTTGTCAGCTAATCCGTCTGTAGGCCTAATGATCATCTGTATGGGCCTGTGTAGAGGGAGTTTCTAGATGGAACTCACCCAAAGGCTCCAGGGTGAAACAATGTAGGCATGCCCCGAAGAAAAGTAAACATAATTAATCAGTGTTCATGTTGCAGTGATTCAAATAGCTCTAGAGTTTACCGTTTAAAGTCCTGATGTCACCATGGTGAGATGGGCTTTAGGCCACATCATGGCTAGGCGTATCCCTCTATCCACCCTACATGCTCTATATTTCTCTCTCAGAACTGTCAGTCTGCATTCCTGAGCTGTGACAGGATGACTCAGGTGTGTGGGAGTCAGCGCTCATCGCCCCGAACGGAAATAGCCTCTATAGACCAGTGAGAGGTATAGACAGTGACTGTGTTGTCCCTACCCTCTCTCCTTTCTGTTCGGTCTCTGTATCTCAGCCCTGATTTTTCTATGGGATTAAGGTCTGGAGACTGGCTAGGCCACTCCAGGACCTTAATGTGCTTCTTCTTGAGCCACTCCTTTGTTGCCCTGGCCGTGTGTTTTGGGTCATTGTCATGCTGGAATATCCATCCATGACCCATTTTCAATGCCCTGGCTGAGGGAAGGAGGTTCTCACTCAAGATTTGATGGTACATGGCCCCTTTGATGCGGTGAAGTTGTCCTGTCCCCTTAGCAGAAAAACACCCCCAAAGTATAATGTTTCCACCTCCATGTTTGACGGTGGGGATGGTGTTCTTGGGGTCATAGGCAGCATTCCTCCTCCAAACATGGCGAGTTGAGTTCATGCCAAAGAGCTCCATTTTGGTTTCATCTGACCACAACACTTTCACCCAGTTGTCCTCTGAATCATTCAGATGTTCATTGGCAATCTTCAGACGGGCATGTATATGTGCTTTCTTCAGCAGGGGGACCTTGCGGGCGCTGCAGGATTTCAGTCCTTCACGGCGTAGTGTGTTACCAATTGTTTTCTTGGTGACTATGGTCCCAGCTGCCTTTAGATCATTGACAAGAACCTCCCGTGTAGTTCTGGGCTGATTCCTCACAGTTCTCATGATCATTGCAACACCACGAGGTGAGATCTTGCATGGAGCCCCAGGCCGAGGGATATTGACAGTTCTTTTGTGTTTCTTCCATTTGCGAATAATTGCACCAACTGTTGTCACCTTCTCACCAAGCTGCATGGCGATGGTTTTGTTGCCCATTCCAGCCTTGTGTAGGTCTACAATCTTGTCCCTGACATCCTTGGAGAGCTCTTTGGTCTTGGCCATGATGGAAAGTTTGGAATCTGATTGATTGATTGCTTCTGTGGACAGGTGTCTTTTATACAAGTAACAAGCTGAGATTAGGAGCACTCCCTTTAAGAGTGTGCTCCTAATCTCAGCTCGTTACCTGTGTAAAAGACACCTGGGAGCCAGAAATCTTTCTGATTGAGAGGGGGTCAAATACTTATTTCCCTCATTAAAATGCAAATCAATGTAACATTTTTGACATGCGTTTTTCTGGATTTTTTTGTTGTTATTCTGTTTCTCACTGTTCAAATAAACCTACCATTAAAATTATAGTGATCATTTCTTTGTCAGTGGGCAAATGTACAAAATCAGCAGGGGATCAAATACTTTTTTCCATCACTGTAGAATGTATGGACAGTGTATGAATAGAAAAGGTGTGTACAGCAGTAGTTATATAGCCTTGACTATAATACAGTATTTACATATGAAGTGGGTAAAACAGTATGCAAACATTATTAAAGTGACTATTGTTCATTGACTTTATGTACATAGGGCAGCAGTCTGTAAGGTGCAGGGTAGAGTACCAGGTGGTAGCCAGCTAGTAACAGTGACTAATGTTCAGGGCAGGGTACTGGGCGGAGGCCGGCTGATGATAACTATTTAACAGTCTGATGGCCTGGAGATAGAAGCTGTTTCTCAGTCTCTCGGTCCCAGCTTTGATGCACCTGTACTGTCTCTGCCTTGTAGATGGTAGCGGGGTGAACAGGTCGTGGCTCGGGTGGTTGAGGTCATTGATGATCTTCTTGGCCTTCCTGTGACACCGGGTGCTGTAGATGTCCTGAAGGGCAGGCAGTGTTCCCCCAGTGACTCACCACCCTCTGTAGAGCCCGGCCGTTGCAGACGGTGATACAGGTCGACAGGATGCTCTCAATGGTGCATCTAGTAGTTCCTGAGGGTCTTAGGGGCCAAGCCAAACTTCTTCAGCCTCCTGGGGTTGAAGAGGCACGCTGTTGCACCTTCTTCACCACACCATCTGTGTGGATGGACCATTTTCAGGTTGTCAGTGATGTGCACTGTGATGAGGCAGCCTCATCACCATTTTAAAATGGAAGTTAATATTATCTTAAATGCTTCAAAGTATATACATGTGTGGTTTGGATAAAGTGCAGGATGGCTGTCTACCAGTTTAGGTGTTCCTGACCTTTGTTGTTTGCTACCGAGTTGGTTGCTCAGGTTTAAGCCAGGTGTGGTGAGTTAGATAATTAGCGTGTAGATCAGTCATGCGTTCAGTCTCCCTCAGTAGTAGTTCTAATCATCTTCTATTCGATGTAGCTCTGTCTTTTTGTGTTACCTGGTCTAATTAAAAAAGTAATTTATTTATTTAATTCTCCCCAATTTCGTGGTATCCAATTGGTAGTAGTTAGTCTTGTCTCATCGCTGCAACTCCCGTACGGACTTGGAGAGGCGAAGGTCGAGAGCCGTGTGTCCTCCGAAACACAATCCAACCAAGCCGCACTGCTTCTTGACACAATGCACATCAAACCCGGAAGCCAGCCGCACCAATGTGTCGGAGGAAACACTGTACACCTGGCGACCTGGTCAGCGTGCACTGCGCCCGGCCCGCCACAGGAGTCGCTAGTGCGCGATGAGACGAGGATATCCCAGCCGGCCAAACCCTCCCTAACCCGGACGACGCTGGGCCAATTGTGCGTCGCCCCAAGGCTCTGTCGCAATTGTGCGACAGAGCCTGGGCTCGAACCCAGGATCTCTGGTGGCACAGCTAGCACTGTGACGCAGTGCCTTAGACCTCTGCGCCACTCGGGAGGCCAAAGTAAAGTTATTGTAATTAAATGCTGATTCTCATTGGTTAATAAGTGTTGGCGGGGTTGAGGATCAAAGGGGATAAATGTTTTCCTTTTCTTTCAGCTGAGAGTTGAACATCATTTTACAATGTGCTCCATAGCAGTTTGTTGTTGTACAGGCAGTTGATTTAGGCTGTTATGGTGGACTATATTTAGTCCCAGTAAGGGGAGTTGGGCTCTGTTTAGAGCTGGAAAAGGGGTAATCTCCTAGTTATGCTGTTTACCATTTAGGCCCAGTCTTAGCTGCAGTAGGAACCCTATTGAGGGGCTGAGCTTTGAGTTTTCGTGTCCTGAATGTTGCTGCTATGGACTGTTTGAGACAAGCCTTGTATCCTGAAACCCTGTATCTGTAATAAATTCAAGTATTGTTTTTGTACAATCGTGGGTCCTCTTCATTCCAACCTGTCACCTCCCTTGGCTTCTCTGGGTCCGCTATTTTACATGCACGCTGAGGAACTTGAAGCTTTTCACCCTCTCCACTCATGTGGTCGGGGACGTGCTTTCTCCTGTAGTCCATGATCAGCTCCTTTGTTTTGTTGACGTTGAGGGAGTGGTTATTTTCCTGGCACCACTCCACCAGGGCTCTCACCTCCTCCCTGTAGGCTGTCTCATCATTGTTGGTAATCAGGCCTACCTCTGTTACCTGCAAACTTGATGATTGAGTTGGAGATGTGTATGGCCACGTAGTCATTGGTGAACAGGGAGTACAGGAGGGGGCTGAGCACGCACCCTTGTGGGGCCCCCTTGTTGTTGATCAGTGTGGGGGAGGTGTTTTTGCCTACCTGCACCACCTGGAGTCGGCCCTTCAGGAAGTCCATGACCCTGTTGCACAGGGCGGGGTTCAGACCCAAGGCCCCCAAGCTTAGTGATGAGCTTGGAAGGCACTATGGTGTTGAAGGCTGAGCTGTAGTCGATGAACAGCATTCTTACATAGGTATTCCTCTTGTCCAGATGGGGTAGGGCAGTGCGATTGCTACATCCATGCATCTGTTGGGGCGGTATGTAAATTGTTGTGGGTCTAGGGCAGGGGTGTCAAACTCATTACATGGAGGGCCGAGTGTCTGTGATTATTTAAAAAAAAATTTTTTTTTATTAAGACCTAAACAACCAGGTGAGGGGAGTTCTTTACTAATTAGTGACTTTAATTCTATCAAGTACAAAGGTGGAGCGATAACCTGCAGACATTCGGTCCTCCATGCAATGAGTTTGACATGTGGTCTAGGGTGTCGGGTAAGATGGAGGTGATATGGTCCTTGACTAGTCTCTCAAAGCACTTCATAATGACAGGAGTGAGTGCTACGGGGTGATAGTCATTTAGTGCAGGTACTTTCTCTTTCTTGGGTACAGGAACAATGGTGGACATCTTGAAGCAAGAGGGGACGACAGACTGGGATAGAGATTGAATATGTCCATAAACACTCCAGCCAGCTGGTCTGCACAAGCTCTGAGGTCGCGGCTTGGGTTGCCGTCTGGGCCGGCAGACTTGCGAGGGTTAACATGCTTAAATGTCTTACTCTTGTCGGCCACGGAGAACAAGAGCAGACAGTCCTCGTGAGCAGACATCCCTCGTGAGTAGACAGTCCTCGTGAGCAGACAGTCCTTGTGAGCAGACAGTCCTTGTGAGCAGACAGTCCTCGTGAGCAGACAGTCCTCGTGAGTGGTGGTGGCCCACGTCGGCGGCAAGGACTTGGGAGTTTTTTAGGATAAGCAGAAACGGAATAGAGCAAAGCGCAGGCAAAATCCTCTATGAAAACCTGGTTCAGTCTGCTTTCCAACAAACACTGGGTGATGAATTCACGTTTTAGCAGTACAATAACCTAAAACACAAGGCCAAATATACACTGGAGTTGCTTACCAAGATGACATTGAATGTTCCTGAGTGGCCTAGTTACAGTTTTGACTATGGAAAGACTTGAAAATGGCTGTCTAGCAATGATCAACAACCAACTTGACAGAGCTTGAATGTTTTAAATAATGATGTGCAAATATTGTACAATCCAGGTGTGCAAAGCTCTTAGACTTAACCAGAAAGACTCACAGCTCTAATCACTACCAAAGGTGATTCTAACATATATTGACTCAGAGGCATGAATACTTATGCAAATGAGATATTTAAGTATTTCATTTTTGAATACATTTGCAAAAATGTCTAAACATGTTTTCACTTTTGTCATTGTGGGTTATTGTGTGTAGATTTTTGAATTCAAGATGTAACAAAATGTGGAATAATTCCGAGGGTATGAATACTTTCTGAATACTTTCTGTATGTCTCATGTCTGAGACGTTGAATTACAAACAAAGGGTCCAATTCATAAAGTTTAATTCCTGGTTGAAATGCTGCTGAGTCTCTCGCTCTTTATCTCTCGCTCTTTATCTCTCGCTCTTTATCTCTCGCTCTTTATCTCTCTCTTAGCCCTCTCTCTCCCTCTACCAGAGTTGGGGTGAGCAGTGCTTTGCCCTCCCTTCGTTATTAATTAGAGGACATTTTGCTCGGTGTGTTTGTGTGCTCGGACACTAGTGTGAGTGTGTGTTTTTTGCAGATGACTGTGAGCTAGCCGGCTGAGTAGAAGAACGGGAGCCGCCCCCTCTGCCACCTGCAGCCATGAATGGTAAGACCACGGCTTTATGCGTGTGTGTCTGTTTGGTCATTTTCCCGCTCTCCCTCAATAGCACATTCAGCTGTATTATCATTTTGTGCTGAGTCTCTCCACTCCAGACTGTCCTCGCTGCGGCAGCAGGTTATAGCTCACTGTGCTGTTCACTGCAGCACCACTCTGTTTCTCACTATCCAGCTCCTGTATCTGTCTACTGTACATTTACATTTAAGTCATTTAGCAGACGCTCTTATCCAGAGCGACTTACAAATTGGTGCATTCACCTTATGATACCCAGTGGAACAACCACTTTACAATAGTGCATCTAAATCTTTTAAGGGGGGGGGGGTTAGAAGGATTACTTTATCCTATCCTAGGTATTCCTTAAAGAGGTGGGGTTTCAGGTGTCTCCGGAAGGTGGTGATTGACTCCGCTGTCCTGGCGTCGTGAGGGAGCTTGTTCCACCATTGGGGTGCCAGAGCAGCGAACAGTTTTGACTGGGCTGAGCGGGAACTGTGCTTCCTCAGAGGTAGGGAGGCGAGCAGGCCAGAGGTGGATGAACGCAGTGCCCTTGTTTGGGTGTAGGGCCTGATCAGAGCCTGAAGGTACAGAGGTGCCGTTCCCCTCACAGCTCCGTAGGCAAGCACCATGGTCTTGTAGCGGATGCGAGCTTCAACTGGAAGCCAGTGGAGAGAGCGGGGTGACTTGAGAGAACTTGGGAAGGTTGAACACCAGACGGGCTGCGGCGTTCTGGATGAGTTGTAGGGGTTTAATGGCACAGGCAGGGAGTCCAGCCAACAGCGAGTTGCAGTAATCCAGACGGGAGATGACAAGTGCCTGGATTAGGACCTGCGTCGCTTCCTGTGTGAGGCAGGGTCGTACTCTGCGAATGTTGTAGAGCATGAACCTACAGGATCGGGTCACCGCCTTGATGTTAGTGGAGAACGACAGGGTGTTGTCCAGGGACACGCCAAGGTTCTTAGCTCTCTGGGAGGAGGACACAATGGAGTTGTCAACCGTGATGGCGAGATCATGGAACGGGCAGTCCTTCCCCGGGAGGAAGAGCAGCTCCGTCTTGCCGAGGTTCAGCTTGAGGTGGTGATCCGTCATCTACACTGATATGTCTGCCAGACATGCAGAGATGCGATTCGCCACCTGGTTATCAGAAGGGGGAAAGGAGAAGATGAATTGTGTGTCGTCTGCATAGCAATGATAGGAGAGACCATGTGAGGATATGACAGAGCCAAGTGACTTGGTGTATAGCGAGAATAGGAGAGGGCCTAGAACAGAGCCCTGGGGGACACCAGTGGTGAGAGCACGTGCTGCGGAGACAGATTCTCGCCACGCCACCTGGTAGGAGCGACCTGTCAGGTAGGACGCAATCCAAGCGTGGGCCGCGCCGGAGATGCCCATCTCGGAGAGGGTGGAGAGGAGGATCTGATGGTTCACAGTATCAAAGGCAGCAGATAGGTCTAGAAGGATGAGAGCAGAGGAGAGAGAGTTAGCTTTAGCAGTGCGGAGAGCCTCCGTGACACAGAGAAGAGCAGTCTCAGTTGAATGACCAGTCTTGAAACCTGACTGATTTGGATCAAGAAGGTCATTCTGAGAGAGATAGCAGGAGAGCTGGCCAAGGACGGCACGTTCAAGAGTTTTGGAGAGAAAAGAAAGAAGGGACCTGAGTCTGTTCTACTGCTGTGTCTACTGTCTACTGTACCTGAGTCTGTTCTAGTGGTGTAACTTCTGTACCTGAGTCTGTTCTAGTGGTGTATCTACTGTCTACTGTACCTGAGTCTGTTTTAGTGGTGTATCTACTGTCTACTGTACCTGAGTCTGTTCTAGTGCTGTGTCTACTGTACCTGAGTCTGTTTTAGTGGTGTATCTACTGTCTACTGTACCTGAGTCTGTTCTAGTGGTGTATCTACTGTCTACTGTACCTGAGTCTGTTTTAGTGGTGTATCTACGGTCTACTGTACCTGAGTCTGTTTTAGTGGTGTGTCTACTGTACCTGAGTCTGTTTTAGTGGTGTATCTACTGTCTACTGTACCTGAGTCTGTTCTAGTGGTGTATCTACTGTCTACTGTACCTGAGTCTGTTCTAGTGGTGTATCTACTGTCTACTGTACCTGAGTCTATTCTACTGCTGTGTCTACTGTACCTGAGTCTGTTCTAGTGCTGTATCTGCTGTACATGCGTCTGTTCTAGTGGTGTATCTGCTGTCCACTGTACCTGAGGCTGTTCTAATGTTATCTAACTCTACGTCCCTCCCTGATACTGTTCTGTTGTATCTAACTCTACGTCCCTCCCTGACGCTACTCTAGTGTAATCTAACTCTACGTCCCTCCCTGACGCTACTCTAGTGATATCTAACTCTACGTCCCTCTGTTATGTGGTTCTCCCTGTTCAGTCTGAAGCTACGATGTGAAATTTGCCTGGATTAACAGGGCGAAACCCTACTGAGAAGACAGATCAGTCCCAGCACAAACATACTCTACCTACTGGATCAATAGATTTAAGTAATATTGTCCTGTACTGTAAGCCTCATGTCCACTTTCAGTAAGCCTCATGTCCACTTTCAGTAAGCCTCATGTCCACTTTCAGTAAGCCCCATGTCCACTTTCAGTAAGCCCCATGTCCACTTTCAGTAAGCCCCATGTCCACTTTCAGTAAGCCCCATGTCCACTTTCAGTAAGCCCTTGGGGGGGGTGGCTCAGTTGGTACAGTGTGGCGCTTGCAATGCCAGAGTTGTGGGTTCAATTCCCACGAGGGACCAGTATGAAAATGTATGCACTCACTACTGTAAGTTTCTCCGGATAAGAGTGTCTGCTAAATGACTAAAGTGTAAAAATGTGTCTTACTACCACAGACCTGTTTGCCTTGTCCTGACAGACGTGTCCTGACAGACGTGCCCTGATAGACGTGTAGGCCTTTCCCTCTGGGAGAACTGAGATGGGTGTCTGTCTCTTTCTTCCCTCTCTCCGTCTCCAGGTGACCTCAGTGTGTGGGCTATCTCTCCAGAAGAGAGGAACAAACATGATAAACAGTTTGACACCCTCTCTCCCACCATGGGCTACATCTCAGGTACCAAGACACCGCATGCATCCACACCAATATTTTACTACGGTTTTCTCCCCCATCTCTCCATACTGTGATGTCTTTTCTGTTTTTGTTCTCTCTCTTGCTCTTTCTCTCTCTTGCGCTCTCTCTCTCGTTCTCATTCTCTCTCTCTCGTTCTCATTCTCTCTCTCTCGTTCTCTCTCTCTCGTTCTCTCTCTCTCGTTCTCTCTCTCTCGTTCTCTCTCTCTCTCGTTCTCTCTCTCTCTCGTTCTCTCTCTCTCTCGTTCTCTCTCTCGTTCTCTCTCTCTCGTTCTCTCTCTCGTTCTCTCTCATTCTCTCTCTCTCTCGTTCTCTCTCCCCAGGGGAGCAGGCCAGAAAGTTCTTCTTGCAGTCGGGTCTTCCCTCCTCGGTTCTTGCAGAGATATGGTGAACATACACACACACACACACACACACACACACACTGTAATAGGAATTTCCAGGTGAATAAGGAGAGCAGTCGTTAATAAGGTCATTTAAAAAGATTTTACAAGTTGCTCAACAGAGAATTATAGTATTATTAACCTGGTTAATCCTTAACAGTCTAAGCTGAGGGGGGGGGGGGGTAATTTAGCTATTTGATTTTGATAAAACATTTGATTTGATTTATTAGGATCCCCATTAGCCAATGGCGACAGATAGTCTTACTGTGATCCGACATAACGAAAACGACATTACAGACAAAACCATTGAATTTGGCCTTACTGCTATTAGCACATAGAAACGCATTGGATACCAGATTGTTTTTCAAGGGAAAAACAGATGGTCAAAAAATAAAGTTTGTTTTAAAGTGTCTGTCCTGTATCTGAGAGATATAAGAAGACCAGGGTTATTATTATTATTATTTGTTACCCATATTTAACCAACTTATTTCAGAAAGTATTCACACCCTTTGACTTTCCATTTTGTCGTGTTACATCTTGAATTTAGAATGGATTACATTGTCACTGGCCTACACACAATACCCAGTAATGTCAAATTGGAATTATGTTTTTCAAGACTTTTACAAATTAATACAAAATCAAAGGCTAAAATATCTTGAGTCAACAGTTATTCAATCCCTTTGTTATGGCCTAAATAAGTGAATGGGTAAAATGTGCTTAACAAGTCACTCTGTGTGCAGTAATAGTGTTGAACATGATTTTTGAATGACAACCTCATCTCTGTACCCCACACATACAATTATCTGTAGGGTCCCTCAGTCGAGCAGTGCATTTCAAACACAGATTCAACCACAAAGACCAGGGAGGTTTTCCATTGCCTCACAAAAAAGGGCACCTATTGGTAGATACAGATTTTTTAAAAAGCAGACATTGAATATCCCTTTGAGCATGGTGACATTATTAATTACACTTTGGATGGTGTATCAATACACCGAGTCAAAGATACAGGCGTCCTTCCTAACTCAGTTGCCAGAGAGGAAGGAAACCACTTAGTCATTACACCATGAGGCCAATGGTGACTTTAAAACAGTTACAGAGTTTAATGGCTGTGATAGGAGAAAGCTGAGGATGGATCAACAACATTGTAGTTACTCCACAATACTAACCTAAATGACAGTGAAAAGAAGGATCCTGTACAGAATAAAAATATTTCAAAACATGCATCCTGTTTGCAACAATGCACTAAAGTAATAATGCAAAGAATGTGGCAAAGAAATTAACTTTTTGTCCTGAATTTTTTCTTTTTGTCCTACAAAGTGTTAGGTTTGGAGCAAATCCAATACAACACATTACTGAATACCACTCTCCATATTTCCAAGCATAATGGCGGCTGCATCATGTTATGGGTATGCTTGTAATCATTAAGTACTGGGGAGTTTTTCAGGATAAAAAAGAAACAGAATGGAGCTAAGCACAGGCAAAATCCTAGAGGAAAACCTGGTTCAGTCTGCTTTCCACCAGACACTGGGAGATGAATTCACATTTCAGCAGGACAATAACCTAAAACACAAGGCCAAATCTACACTGGATTTTCTTACCAAGAAGACAGTCAAGAAGAGTCGCGGAGTTACACTTTTGAATTAAATCGACTCCAAAATCTATGTTCAAGACCTGAAAATGGTTGTCTAGCGATGATCAACAACCAATTTGACAGTGTAAAGAATTTTGAAAAGAATGTTGAACAATCCAGGTGTGGAAAGCTCTTAGAGATTTCCCCAGAAAGACTTACAGATGTAATCACTGAAGGCATTGTATTCTTCTGTACATTTTTCAGACTGTCACCGGGCTACCTTCAGATGTGTCTTGTAAGGTGTGTTAGAGCAAAACAACCAAAATGTTTGTGTTCGTGGGAGTCTCACCTTTCATATTAGTGTGTAGCCCAAACTGTTCGGACTCTACAGACCGATTCCGCAGATGCGGAAGGCTGCCATTGGCAGATGCGGTGGATAGATATAAAAAAAACATCTCTAACTTAAACAGACTGATGTTGATGTGGACGTCAACTCTAGGGGGTTTCAACATACTAATCAGACAGAAACACATGTAAACGCCAGCTGAGAGGCTTTTAGGAAGTCCGTACTGAATTACACACTGTCACAGAATACAGTAATAATCAGTGTCTTCGGGCCTTGCGCCTCCAGTCTGGTGTCAAACACTATCAACATATTTAAGAACGATCCATAACATTCAACCCTCACCTTGCACTAACAGAACACTGGCAGATTGTTTATTACAGAAAGGGAAAATATAAAACATGCTAAACATTAACTTTACTCACATTTCTCACACACACACACACACACACCCCTCCGTGCTGGCATTAGATCTTGTGACCAGCTGCTCTCCAGTCACACACAGGGTAAGGAAGTAACACCTAACACATAAGCAATATGTCTACATGTTTGTGCCCCATGTGAGGATATTCCATAGTAATGACCCTCTCTGACCCCCAGGGCGCTGGCTGACATGAGTAAGGATGGGAAGATGGACAGGGTTTGTGCCCCATGTGAGGATATTCCATAGTAATGACCCTCTCTGACCCCCAGGGCGCTGGCTGACATGAGTAAGGATGGGAAGATGGACAGGTTGGAGTTCTCCATCTCTATGAAGCTCATTAAGCTCAAACTGCAGGGCACGCCCCTTCTCTCAACTTTACCAATCATCATGAAGCAGCCGCCAGTGCCCGCCCCTAACCCCTCCTCTACAGACGCCATGTCCGCCTCGCGCTACGGTACTTTAAAACAGACACACATACATAGACTTCTCTTCTGTTCTCAATATGTCTGTAGATGCTTTATCGTAAGATTTATTTTGGCTCTTTAATGTTGTGTGTTTCTCCAGGAATGGGTTCCGTGCCAAACCTTTCTATGATGCCCGGAGGCATCGCCATGCTCACCCCTAACCTCTCACCCATGACACCTATGAGCGGCCTCACCCCCATGATCCCAACAGCTACAGGCATGGCCCCCCTGGTTTCCACGTCAACGATGCCCATTCCCTTGCTGCCGTCCCTTGGCAGCCCCGCTTTGCCCAACGGCACTATGGGTGTTCTACAGCAACTCCCACCAGGACACATGGGGACAGGTAAGAGGAGGACTGTCTCTGTATGTCTCTGTCTCTCTCTGTATGTTTCTCTGTCTCTCGGTCACTTTCTCTCTCTCTCTCTGTATGTCTCTGTGTCACTCTCTGGGTCTCTCTCTCTCTCTCTGTATGTCTGTCTCTGTGTCACTCTCTCTGGGTCTCTCTCTCTCTCTGTATGCATCTCTGTCTCTGTGTCACTCTCTCAGGCTCTCTCTCTCTCTGTATGTCTGTCTCTGTGTCACTCTCTCTGGGTCTCTCTCTGTATGTCTGTCTGTCTCTGTCACTCTCTCTGGGTCTGTCTCTCTGTATGTCTCTGTGTCACTCTCTCTTGGTCTCTCTCTCTGTATGTCTCTGTCTCTTTGTCGGTGTCTCTCTCTGTATGTCTCTCTGTTTCTTTGTCGGTCTCTCTCTCTCTGTATGTCTCTGTATCTCTCTCTGTATGTGTCTCTCTCTGTGTCTTCCTCTCTCATCAGTGGTTTTCAACAGGTGTGCTGCAAAACGTTCCCTCATCTTATACACCAGGTTGATTAGATTTGGGAGCACCAGTGTCTCCTAAAAACAGCATCATACATTGAACTCGTCTTTATCGATGTTTCAGGCAGTTGTTACTGTTGAATAATTTATTTGAATGGTGCTCATCATGAGCAAAGTCATTTGGGTCATTTGACTTCACCTGTGAGAACCCTTAGCACAGGCAGGCCAGATTAGGCTGAGCTGTACCACGGCCTCTGTCACAGAGACAAACAGAGCATGGCTTTAAAATGTAGAAACTCGCTTGTCTCAAACTGTTTAAAAGTAATGATCCGTATTATCAGAGGTACGTTTCTATCTCGTATTCACAGGACGTATTCACAGGGGTACACACATTCATCATAATGAGTAAGGAACTATGAAAATAATTTGTCACGGAAAAGTGTTTATTTTTATTATGGATCAGGGTCGTTAGGACGGCAATCTGTCTGGAAATGAAATGAGAGTAGAAACTGCTGTGTCACCAGGCTCTACTGAGTGGACATCATGCTGTATTTGTAATGTAACCATACAATGTTAATAGAAATGGCCTTCATAAGGAACTCAATCAACATGTGTGTCCAGGCATGCCTCCCTCTGCACTATATGCATCCTCTCCTCTGGGTCTCTCTCCTGGGATCAACAAAGCTACGTCACTGTTGGACCTGGGCTCAAGCAGGTAACACAGCCACACACACAGCCACACACACACACACACACACACACACACACACACACACACACACACACACACACACACACACACACACACACACACACACTCTTAATAGAATCAGATTCTGATCTCTACTCATTTAGATGCCAATGGACTATTTCTATAACTCCATTATATGATCCCTTTCTCTCTCTCTCTCTCTCCCTCCATCCCTCTCCCTCCATCCCTCTCTCTCTCCCTCTCTCTCATCTCTCTCTCTCCATCTCTCTCTCTCCATCTCTCTCTCTCTCTCCATCTCTCTCTCTCTCTCATCCCTCTCATCTCTCTCTCATCTCTCTCTCATCTCTCTCTCTCTCATCCCTCTCTCATCCCTCTCTCCATCCCTCTCTCTCTCCCTCTCTCTCCATCCCTCTCTCTCTCTCTCATCCCTCTCTACCTCGATCTCTCTCCCTCTATCCCTCCATCCTCTATCCCTCCATCTCTCTCTCTATCCCTCCATCTCTCTCTCTCCATCCCTCCACCTCCATCTCTCTCTCTCTCTCCATCCCCTCTCTGGTCTCTAGATCCAACTCGTCCTCCACCACCTCCCTGGCAGGTAGTTCTCCGAAGACCGCTCCCTCTGACTGGGCCGTGCCTAACGCCTCGCGCCTCAAATACAGACAGCAGTTTAACAGCCTGGACAAGCACATGACGGGATACCTCACAGGTGGGTGCTGCTGGGAAATGTAGGCAAACAGATGAGCGGTGAGCGGCCATCCGACAGGAGGGTGGCTATAGGTAATGTAGTTTACCTCACAGACAGGTATAGGTAATGTAGTTTGCCTCAAACAGGTATAGGTAAGGTAATGCAGTTTACCTCACAGGCATGTATAGGTCATGTAGTTTGCCTTACAGAAAGGTATAGGTAATGCAGTTTGCCTCACAGACAGGTATAGGTAATGCAGTTTGCCTCAAGACAGGTATAGGTAATGCAGTTTGCCTCACAGACAGGTATAGGTAATGCAGTTTGCCTCACAGACAGGTATAGGTAATGCAGTTTGCCTCAAGACAGGTATAGGTAATAGGGTTTGCCTCACAGACAGGTATAGGTAATGCAGTTTGCCTCACAGACAGGTATAGGTAATGCAGTTTACCTCACAGACAGGTATAGGTAATGCAGTTTACCTCAGACAGGTATAGGTAATGCAGGTAACTGGATATTGCAGCAATATGAGAGGATGTAAATGAAGCCGTTAGCTTGGTGAAGAAAAGGAAGAAACTACAGCAGACTATTGAAATTCCAGTGCAGTCTAAAATGTGATGTGCCTGTGTTTTATATACACTCATGCGGCCAGTTTATTAGGTACACCCTCAATTGGTATGACGGGACCTAACGCGTGCCAGGAAAACATTCCTCATTACGATTACACCACCGCCACCAAATGATTCGTCAGACCAGGCGATGTTTTTCCACTCCTCTATAGTCCAGTGTTGGTGGTCGCGTGCCCACTGTAGATCCCGGTCTGGCCGTCTGCTGCAATAGCCCTTCCTTTAGAAGGACCGACATACGTTCTGAGATTCCGTTCTGTACACCACTGTTGTACTGAGCCGTTATTTGTCTGTTTGTGGCCAACCTGTTAGCTTGCATAATTCTTGCCGTTCTCCTTCGACCTCTCATCAACGAGCTGTTTTCACCCACAGGACTGCCGCTGACTGGATATTTTTGTTTGTCTCACCATTCTCTCTAAACCCTAGACACTGTCGCGCGTGAAAGCCCAGGATGCCGGCCGTTTCTGACATATTGAAACCACCGCGTCTGGCACCGACGATCATACCACACTCCAAGTCGCTTAGGTCACTAATTTTGCCCATTCTAACGTACAATCGAATAGTAACTGAATGCCTCAATGTCTGTCTGCTTGCTTTATATAGCAAGCCACAGCCACTGTCTGTAGGAGCACATTTTTGGGGGGGAATGCGGGGTGTACCTAATAAACTGGCCACTGAGTGTATATTTCCACACTATAAGGTAAGAATAATACTGTGAAAGTTCTGATTGATGCTCTTTTAGTGTAAGAGCTATTTGAAATTTGAGCCTGTTTTGGTGGGATGGAGTTTTGACCTTCCATTGGGACGTCACCATTTGGTAAATTAGTTAAGAGAGTACCAAACCTCTTTGTCCATAACAGCTAATTTTCAGTTTTCCCCTACCCACTCGCTAGCTGTCCAGAGCACATCGGACTGTTAGCTTAAGAGGCCCATCGGACAAATTCTTTGGCCACCATACCTATTTTGCCAATTGGCCTGGTTTACCACACGGAGCCCTGCTGATCCGTCTGTCGACGTAATAGCACGAGGGGGCCACAACAGACTTTCGTCCGTCGCGACGTCCCTCCAAGGCCTTTCTGCTAACTTGCTAGCTGCCTGAAGCCACTCATTGGACTCCTTTGATTCACTCGGATACGCATGCCTCTCACTAACGTCAATATGCCTTGGTCATTGCTGTTTTGGTTAGTGTTTATTGCCTTATTTCACTGTAGAGGCTCTAGCCCTGCTCAATACGCCTTATTTAACACTTTAGTTCCACCTACCACACGTGATGACATCACCTGGTTTAAATGATATTTCTAGAGACAATATCTTTTTCATCGTCACTCTATGCACAGGTTTACCCCCACTGTATTCACATCCTACCATACCTTTGTCTGTACGTTATGCCTTGAATCTACCCTACCGTGCCCAGAAATCTGCTTCTTTTACTCTCTGTTCCAAATGTACTAGGCGACCAGTTCTTTTAGCCTTTAGCCGTACCCTTATCCTACTCCTCCTCTGTACCTCTGGTGATGTGGAGGTTAATCCAGGTCCTGCAGTGCCTATTTCCACTCCCATTCCCCAGGCGCTATCATTTGTAGACTTCTGTAACCGTAATAGCCTTGGTTTCATGCATGTTAACATTAGAAGCCTCCTCCCTAAGTTTTTTTTATTCACTGCCCTAGCACACTCTGCCAACCCGGATGTCTTAGCTGTGTCTGAATCCTGGCTTAGGAAGTCCACCAAAAACCCTGACATTTTCATCCCTAACAATAACATTTTCCGACAAGATAGAACTGCCAAAGTGGGCGGTGTTGCAATCTACTGCAGAGATAGTAATACAGAACTCTGCAGGCTATCCAGGTCTGTACCCAAACAAATTTGAGCTTCTACTTTTAAAAATCTACCTTTACAGAAATAAGTCTCTCACCATTGCCGCTTGCTATAGACCCCCCTCTGCCCCTAGCTGTGCCATGGACACCATATGTGAATTGATTGCCCCCCATCTATCTTCAGAGTTCGTGCTGCTAGATGACCTAAACTGGGACATGGTTAACACCTCGGCCATCCTACAATCTAAGCTTGATGCCCTCAATCTCACACAAATTATCAATGAACCCACCAGGTACAACCCCAAATCCGTAAACAAGGGCACCCTCATAGATATCATCCTGACCAGCTTGCCCTCCAAATACACCTCTGCTGTTTTCAACCAGGATCTTAGCGATCACTACCTCATTGCCTGAGTCTGTTATGGGTCCGCGGTCAAACGACTACCCCTCATCACTGTCAAACGCTCCCTAAAACACTTCAGGCCTTTCTAATCGACCTGGTCCAGGTATCCTGGAAGGCTATTGACCTCATCCCGTCAGTAGAGGATGCCTGGTCATTCTTTAAAAGTGCCTTCCTCACCATCTTAAATAAGCATGCCCCATTGAAAAAATGTAGAACCAGGAACAGATCTAGCCCTTCGTTCTCTCCAGACCTGACTGCCCTTGACCAGCACAAAAACATCCTGTGGCGTTCTGCATTAGCATCGAATAGCCCCGTGATATGCAACTTTTCTGGAAGTTAGGAAACAATATACACAGGCAGTTAGGAAAGCAAAGGCTAGCTTTTTCAAGCAGAAATTTGTATCCTGTAGCACAAACTCCAAAAAGTTCTGGGACACTGTAAAGTCCATGGAGAATAAGAGCACCTCCTCCCAGCTGCCCACTGCACTTAGGCTAGGAAACACTATCACCACCGATAAATCCACTATAATTGAGAATTTCAATAAGCATTTTTCTACGGCTGGCCATGCTTTCAACCTGGCTACCCCTACCCCGGTAAACAGCCCTGCACTCCCCTCAGCAACTTGCCCAAGCCTCCCCCATTTCTCCTTCACCCAAATCCAGATAGCTGATGTTCTGAAAGAGCTGCAAAATCTGGACCCCTACAAATCAGCCGGGCTAGACAATCTGCCGAAATTGTTGCAACACCTATCACTAGCCTGTTCAATCTATCTTTCGTATCGTCTGAGATTCCCAAAGATTGGAAAGCTTCTGTGGTCATCCCCCTCTTCAAAGGGGTAGACACTCTAGACCCAAACTGCTACAGACCTATATCTATCCTACCCTTCCTTTCTAAGGTCTTCGAAAGCCAAGTTAACAAACAGATTACCGACCATTTCGAATCCCACCGTACCTTCTCCGCTATGCAATCTGGTTTCAGAGCTGGTCATGGGTGCACCTCAGCCATGCTCAAGGTCCTAAATGATATCATAACCGCCATCGATAAGATACATTACTGTGCATTGACCTGGCCAAGGCTTTCGACTCTGTCAATCACCACATTCTTATTGGCAGACTCAACAGCCTTGGTTTCTCAAATGATTGACTTGCCTGTTTCACCAACTACTTCTCTGATAGAGTTCAGTGTGTCAAATTGGAGGGCCTATTGTCCGGACCTCTGGAAGTCTCTATGGGGGTGCCACAGGGTTCAATTCTTGGGCCAACTCTTTTCTCTGTATACATCAATGATGTCGCTCTTGCTGCTGGTGAGTCTCTGATCCACCTCTACTCAGACGACACCATTCTGTGTACTTCTGGCCCTTCTTTGGACACTGTGTTAACTAACCTCCAGACGAACTTCAATGCCATACAACTCTCCTTCCGTGGCCTCCAACTGCTCTTAAATACAAGTAAAACTAAATGCATGCTCTTCAACCGATCGCTGCCCGCACCTGCCCGCCCGTCCAGCATCACTACTCTGGACGGCTCCGACTTAGAATATGTGGATAACTACAAATAGACTCACATTAAGCATCTCCAATCCAAAATTAAATCTAGAATGGGATTCCTATTTCGCAACAAAGCATCCTTCACTCATGCTGCCAAACATACCCTCGTGAAACTGACCATCCTACCGATCCTCGACTTCGGCGATGTCATTTATAAAATAGCCTCCAACACACTACTCAACAAATTGGATGCAGTCTATCACAGTGCCATCTGCCTTATCTCAGCTCACTGGTCACCATAGCAGCACCCACCTGTAGCACGCGCTCCAGCAGGTATATCTCACTGGTCACCATAGCAGCACCCACCTGTAGCACGCGCTCCAGCAGGTATATCTCACTGGTCACCATAGCAGCACCCACCTGTAGCACGCGCTCCAGCAGGTATATCTCACTGGTCACCATAGCAGCACCCACCTGTAGCACGCGCTCCAGCAGGTATATCTCACTGGTCACCATAGCAGCACCCACCTGTAGCACGCGCTCCAGCAGGTATATCTCACTGGTCACCATAGCAGCACCCACCTGTAGCACGCGCTCCAGCAGGTATATCTCACTGGTCACCATAGCAGCACCCACCTGTAGCACGCGCTCCAGCAGGTATATCTCACTGGTCACCATAGCAGCACCCACCTGTAGCACGCGCTCCAGCAGGTATATCTCACTGGTCACCATAGCAGCACCCACCTGTAGCATGCGCTCCAGCAGGTATATCTCACTGGTCACCATAGCAGCACCCACCTGTAGCACGCGCTCCAGCAGGTATATCTCACTGGTCACCATAGCAGCACCCACCTGTAGCATGCGCTCCAGCAGGTATATCTCACTGGTCACCATAGCAGCACCCACCTGTAGCATGCGCTCCAGCAGGTATATCTCACTGGTCACCATAGCAGCACCCACCTGTAGCATGCGCTCCAGCAGGTATATCTCACTGGTCACCATAGCAGCACCCACCTGTAGCACGCGCTCCAGCAGGTATATCTCACTGGTCACCATAGCAGCACCCACCTGTAGCATGCGCTCCAGCAGGTATATCTCACTGGTCACCATAGCAGCACCCACCTGTAGCACGCGCTCCAGCAGGTATATCTCACTGGTCACCATAGCAGCACCCACCTGTAGCATGCGCTCCAGCAGGTATATCTCACTGGTCACCATAGCAGCACCCACCTGTAGCATGCGCTCCAGCAGGTATATCTCACTGGTCACCATAGCAGCACCCACCTGTAGCATGCGCTCCAGCAGGTATATCTCACTGGTCACCATAGCAGCACCCACCTGTAGCATGCGCTCCAGCAGGTATATCTCACTGGTCACCATAGCAGCACCCACCTGTAGCACGCGCTCCAGCAGGTATATCTCACTGGTCACCATAGCAGCACCCACCTGTAGCACGCGCTCCAGCAGGTATATCTCACTGGTCACCCCCCAAAGCCAATTCCTCCTTTGGCCGCCTTTCCTTTATTTCAGTTATGAGAAATGGACTGAGGTTGCTTTATTCTGTGTGTTTCAGGTCCGCAAGTGAGGAATGCCATGGCAACCACTCTGCTCACTCATACACAGCTGGCCACCATCTGGTGAATATGCCTTCATCGTCATCATATCATTATCTTGTACCTGTATAAGAACGTGTGTGTGTGTGTGTGTGTGTCAGGACCCTGGCTGATGTAGATAAGGATGGGACGCTAAGAGGAGAGGAGTTTATTCTGGCCATGCATCTAGTGGATGTGGCCAAGACCGGAAAACCCTTACCCCTCACACTACCAACAGAACTAATACCACCATCCGAGAGGTACACACACACACACTACAAACAGAACTAATACCACCATCAGAGAGGTACACACACACACACTACCAACAGAACTAATACCACCATCCGAGAGGTACACACACACACACACACTACCAACAGAACTAATACCACCATCAGAGAGGTACACACACACACACTACCAACAGAACTAATACCACCATCAGAGAGGTACACACACACACACACACACACACTACCAACAGACCATCAGAGAGGTACACACACACACACACACACACACACACACACACACACACACACACACACACACACACACACACACACACACACACACACACACACTACCAACAGAACTAATACCACCACCAGAGAGGTACACACACACACACACACACACACACACACACACACACTACCAACAGAACGAATACCACCATCAGAGAGGTACACACACACACACACACACACAACCAACAGAATTAATACCACCATCAGAGAGGTACATGCTCACACCCCTGTTTCTTGTAGGGGTTCTGTGAATGGGACCAGCTTGTCTCTCTATGCTGGCATCACTGAAGAACTGGAGGCTGAGCCACCACAGATAACCAAAAACAACTGTACGTACACACACACTCACACACACACTCTCATACTCTCACTCATACTCTGTCTGTCTGTCTGTCTGTCTGTCTGTCTGTCTGTCTGTCTGTCTGTCTGTCTGTCTGTCTGTCTGTCTGTCTGTCTGTCTGTCTGTCTGTCGCTCTCTGTCTGTCTGTCGCTCTCTGTCTGTCTGTCGCTCTCTGTCTGTCTGTCTGTCTGTCTGTCTGTCGCTCTCTGTCTGTCTGTCGCTCTCTGTCTGTCTGTCGCTCTCTGTCTCTCTTTTTGTCTTTGTCTCTGTCGGTCACTTTCTCTCTTTTGTCTTTGTCTCTGTCGGTCTCTTTCTCTCTCTCTGTCTTTGTCTCTGTCGGTCTCTTTCTCTCTCTCTGTCGGTCTCTTTCTCTGTCGGTCTCTTTCTCTCTCTCTCTCTCTCTCTGTCGGTCTC